>NW_009924995.1:18425-54649 GCF_000696875.1 Nestor notabilis | reverse complement strand
TGGGTCAGGGGCAGCTTTCACGCCTTCCCCCGCGGGCAGCCTCCGGGACTGTGCCCTTCCTCAGGGTGAATTAGGGCATTCTATTGCTTAAAGCCTTTGTGTTACCACCACCATAGCTACAACCGAAGCCCCCGTGAAGCAGGCAGTGTGCTTCAGGAGAGTCGTCAGCCCCCCCAGTTTACTGAGCCCTGGCAGTACAGAGGGATGCCAACCACAGTGCCTCACACACAACACAAGTAACCCACGCTGCAGGAAAGACAGCCACCCTTACCTTTTGCCCTGCATTTTCTCAGCTCTCTATCCTGGATGAAGCCAGCAAACATTTGGGATTCCATGAAAACTTCCAAGAAGCGGCGGATACTCTTGGAGGCCACAGATTTACGGAAAGCCTCCCTTTGGAAGGCACGCTCTCCTTTTTCATTCTGGGTTAGGAACAGGGAATAATGGCCAACTGTCTCCACAAAGAATCGGATAAAAACCTCAGACACTAATCCATTCAGGGTGTTACATTCTGCAAAATAAGGCGGCAATAAGACACCAAAATCAGCTGCTACCAGAGCTGTCACAGCGCTGTCACCCACACAGGGCCAAGTACTGTCACCTCACGGTTCACTGTTGCCATGCTCATAACTGGGCAGAGCTGTACTGGCTCCTTGCAGACCTGGATGTACCCTAGACAGGGTAACAGCTTTATAATCAAGAGTGCAGTCTATATAACTGGTGTTTCGTAACCAAGAGTCAATGAGAGCTACACAGAAACAGCCCAGAAAATTAGCAATTTTGTGGGTGCTTCATCAAAATTACACCTCGTATTTTAACTCTTGAGTATGTTTTCTTGAGAAGCTTCTGAATGACTCAGAATTAAAATGTTTACTCTGGGGATAATAAGCCTTTACCAAGAACTGATCAGAAAGGGTAATGTTGTAGAATTCGGGTTTTCATAATTTCTGAGATGTTAAAACAGTTTTACATGTGTAACACAGATGAGTAGAAATAAATTGCAAAACCTGAACAGGGGCCTGTTTCATACCTTTTAACCACAGGCACTGAAATTCAGCCAAGGCTGGTTTTATAATTGCTGGGGAGAAATACGAACGTTCACAGGCAGCTCAGCCCCTCTTGCACTGAAACTATGTTCTGGAGGTACCTGCTTCTCTCCCCTGAAAATACCAAGCGCCAAGAGCAGCACGTCCAAACTCAAGACACATCCCAAGCATGTACAGTTATCTGGATTGAGTTAGGGCCAAGTTAACTGCAAAGCTCTGTTTGAGTCAATGTTTAGAGGTATGTCATTTACAAAGAAATTAAAATAGATTGCTGACTGTATTACTGTAGGTTGATGCTATCAGTCCCATTGCCTGTGTGTTCAGAGACCGTCTTTGATGTTGCAAAAGGTATCTGAATACTACGGCCCCATCTTTCTCCTGGATAGAAAGTCTCAATACCATCTACACGCTTGTCTATACAAGTCCCTGTTTACAAATGAACTTACCATCATCTGAATCACTATCCGAATCCTGATTTATCAGCTCATTCTTTCTCTCTAGAGCCTGCTCCAGAGCAGCTTGCAATTTTCTAGGTAATAGCGTGTCCTCATCATCCATCTGACAGAGGAAAAAAAATACTCTTTAAATCGCATTAATCTTTGCACCAACTACAGAAAATACTTTAAGATTCAGAAGAAGAGCGTTTTGCACCTGCTACTGTCATGCTACACAAACAAAATAATGAAGATCTTTGTGCAACCATCGTATATTTCTAAACAAAATTTCTTGTCATTCTTAATGAGATTAAAGCCAGGAACAATAATCCAAAGAGCAAGGTAAAAATACAGAAATTTGGAATCAACTCTTCACACAACAGAGTCCAAATCAGTGTTTTTAACTAAATACACATCGTGCAGAACCTAGGTATGTGTACACACAGCTGCTCTAGTTGGGGTTTAGGCAGCTTCACTGGCTCTTGAGAGTTGTTTTTACTTATATTCTAGTATATCTTGTTTTCTGAGTTTCCCCTTGTTGTTCTCTTCATCCTTTTTAATGCTTGTTCAGCAGAAGTGAGCAGACACAGGAATCTTAGCTCTGCAACCACTATTCACCAGACATATATATCATCCTGGAACTTGTACAAGAAAGTTTAATCATCTAACCTGCATATTGTTATTTCTGAAATTATTTAGCACCACATTGCTATCAAAAGATGGTGATCTTTCATCTCCCTGCTTACAAGGCTCCTGCTTTTCCTACCACATTAATCTTTACCTTTTCTCACTCGGAAACTTTTCTTTGCAATTTTTGTCCTTTTCACCTCCAGCAGTGATTTTTCTTGAACTGTGAATACAGTTCCCGATTTCTTCTGGCAGTCATAGCCTCAATCCCTTTTGCATGCTTGAGGAGTACTTATTTACAGGTGAAACAGAAAGAGAGCACCTTTTTCTTTTTCCTCTAATCTCTTTCCCACTGCACAATCCCTGCCAAATATCTCCAATCAAAGAAACCTAGTCATACTGTAGGAGAAAACAGCTTGCTAGACTGCATGGCAACATTTTGAGCTGTACCTTACCTGTCTGATGAATCGATCAGATCCCAGGTTAACCATCAAAGCCTAAAGAAAAGAGAACACTGTAGTGAAATATACCTGAAGAGACAGAAAACATTCATATGTGTTTGCCTTTTAATAGAGAAAGATCACCCGAATGGTCCCAAGCCTCAACATGAATTGGAATTCCTACTGTGAAACAACAGGTTTTGTGCTTTACAAAACAAGAAGATGAAGTTTTTCTTTAGAGCTTAAAGTCTAATTTAACACAGTTAGATGCAAAAGATCTCACACCAGGTTAATATGTAAAAATCTAAATGGGTTGCGCAGTTCTTTTTCTTTAAACCTAAGCATGTTACTGCTAATTACTTTTAATGTGTAGGTGAAAAGTATTTCAAAGGGGTTTAAAGAAAACCGTGTAATTTGAGGCAGCAGGGCCTCCGAAGGGCAAGGGTGTGAAATATTAATGATCATGAAGCAGCAAAGCTGAGAGACAGAGCTCAGATCATGTGGGAGAGCAAGGTTAGGGAAGTGGGAGGAAAACAGAGAAGATATTTTCATGGGCCAGAGGCACAGAGAACCTTGAAAGCAAGCACAAGAAAAGAAAATTTCATTAAAAAAAGACAGAAACTAATAGGAGTTAGAGAGAAGAGTGTGCTCTTGAGTATTTCTGTGGTATTTTAATGGAAGAGGTGATGAACTGAAACTCTCATTTGACTTCCAATATAGTATTAACAAAGTTAAAAAAAAAGAGCCTTAAAGGTTTGATTTTCCGTGCTGGCTCTGGCTTCATGCACACGTTCCGTTAGCATTAATAGGTGTCATAGCAGGTGGCACTTCACATCTTCCTTTTCTTGTTCCAGGTTCAACAAAATCAGAACAAATCAGCATATTTATATTGAACTTACTTACTGACCAGGTTAACATTCACTTCCCTCTGTCAAGGTGCCAGGTATGCGAAGAAAGACAGAGTAAAGAGAAGACTAAAACTACCCCTGCAGCTTTACCAAGAGGCAGTTGCCCATAAAAATTAGGCAGATAAACAGGCAGATGAAAAATGAAACGTGAGAATTATGTGTGAATGGCAAGCCCTCTCCAGGGTGGGACAGCTTTACTCCAGGAACACAATTGTGGTGCCAACTCCTACCTCCTCTACAGGCAGCTCCTTCAGTTTGGGCAGAGAGCTGGAGAGCAGACCCACCAGGAAGGGGGTAGGGCAGCACACGATGTCAATCATGGATGAGGGCAGGACAGGAATGAAGGTGTGCTGCCAGGAGAAGGGGTACAGCAGGGCCACCACGGCGTGCGAGCAGCTCGAGAGGGTGCTGGAGAGACAGGAACAACCACGTTAGCAGATGTCCAGAACAGCTACCACGGTGTGTTAAAATGCAAGTGCCCAAGGGGCCACCCTTCTATCACTTCTGATGGCCTAGGTCCCCTTCCAGACCCTACCACTTCTGTACTGTGCAGCGTGGTAGTTCCTCCTGTGCTCGCCTCTAGGTGACTTGAAACTAAAGGTAATAACTAGACTCAGTTTGTTTCATTATAGCAATCAGGAGACACTTTGATCTAGAAGACAAAGTTTAATGTTCCCAAAAGCACTCAACAGCAGTCACTTTGAATGATGCTTAAAACCCAAAAGCAACTTCAGGTCATGGCTGTTATGACCATGTCAGTAATAAAAATGCACAATACTGAAGTTCTTATGCTGAGCACTAGTGCACGAACAAGGGAAAATGAAAATTAAAAATAGAATACATTTGGGAATGAAATACTAAAAAACCCCTCTACTAAATCAGATGTAAAAAAACCCCCCAACAATCAACACCAAGCAAAGGAAGTCTAGTAAAAGCAACACCTTTTTCAAAGTTGGTATGTTTTTGTGACAGCTGCATATTTTTGTTATAATACATTTTAATTGACTTATTGACCAACTGTAGTGATAAAGGTATTAACCCTGCTCAGTACTTTAAAATACTCGTTGGTATCCTCTAAACATTAGGACTTGATACCATTCGTGGAAAATGTCTTGCATGCATTGTCCTTCCGTCTACTGGATCTGATTCCCTTTTCCAGTCACGTTTTCCAAATGTTAAAAATAAAGGAACACCATTACCAAGCTAGTTTTAGTATCAGGGGAGTAAGACAGGCTCTCCATTTCAGAGCTTTGATTTTGGACCGAGTTCCAACATCTGCTTCTTGCAGCTGAGGATGACAGAAATTTGGATTTTTACCCAGCCTAGCATGACTGAGCTAATTTTCTCACAGAGCAAACTTCTGCTGCGCTTAGTGTAGCCACAAGTAATTATAAATAACTGATAACTTCAGAGCTGTTACTGCTCGAGAATGCTGGGGAGAAATGCCGATTTCTCCTGCTGCAAAACTTGTTGGAGACTTTAGGTGGCATCAGACCTCCACTGGAATAACCCTCAGGAGCATTTTTAGTTGAATATTCCAAGGGCAAGAGAAAGGTTTCATCTGTTTGGTCCAGTCAGTGATTCACCTTTGAAGTTTGCTGAATGAGAAAAGTGAGAATGAGACGACAAAGAAAGAAAAGGCTGGGGAAGAACATGCTCTTTTACTGCAAAAAATCTGTTGGGCTGGTTTTACTTGACTTTTCCTTTAGTATATATCAATCACAGCAGGTTTTTATAACATATGTTGCCTGACACAGGTTTCTTGTAAAATGATGTATTTCTCTAATTTATTTTTTTTTTCATAGCAGGCAATGGTGCTGCCCTTGCCTCATGTTCTGGTCTCAACTGTCTACCATAGGAAAGAGGGTTTCAGTTTTATGGTACAGACTCCCAGCACTTTCTCAAGCTCACTTTAATGACTCTGTGGCATTTTCAACTACTACAAATTCAGTCAGCTAGGCAACTAAAAAAAGAGCCACGTTAAGCTAAAAGCAGGAAATCTGATATTGTTAGTATGTTTTTCCTTACTATAGGATGCCCTTTTATAACTTCTTGTTTTACACGCAGTGCTGTGACGTAAATCAGCCCCTACATCCTCTCGTGCGTGCTATTCCCACGCTAGGGGAGGCTTCAGGCTCCCATCCAGGACACTGGCTTCTCTTCCAGAGCTTTCCCGAGAGCTGGCAGGGGCAAAGCAGCAGCTGAATGCAGCAAGTGGCCATCGGGGGGGTGTCCTGCAGCATCCCCCAGGTCACACTGTCGCCCTTGTCAGCACCTCAAACTCTGCATTACAAGGCTCTACACGCAGCTTTTCAAAGCTCTGCCTCAGAAAATCTTTCCCTGTAGGATGTCTCAGGCTGACCCCCATGAAATACACACTCCGAACTTTCCATCCCCAGGTTGCCAGCTGCCCTCCCTCCTGGACACTGCTGGAGCGGAGGGCAGCGGGACCCCCACACACAGTTACCAGACTCCTGCTGGTACAAAGTGCCTGCGTCTCTCCTGTAGCTGGGAAGATTCATTTTGTCACAAGCATAACTAAAAAGGAAAAATAAACAGGCCCTGGCAGTGTTCAAGGCCAGGTAGGATGGGGCTTTGAGCAACCTAGTCTAGCGGAAGGTGTCCATGGCAGGGGGTTGGAACTGGATGATCTTTAAGATCCTGTCCAACCCAAGCCATTCCGTGATTCCATGGCTCTATATTTAGAAAGAACACACATCTTTGACTTCAGTGTAAGGTTTTGCATTCATAAGGTAAAATTCAGAGATGATGGGTGTAAGGGAATCCCCAGTGTAAATCTCCAAAATATGGTTCAGATCCTTCTAGAAGTGTGTGATTCATGAGAAGCCTGTTTGGTAAATTAATAAAGAAAGCCCTGCCTTGGGAAACCAAGTCCACTCTGGTTTTTCCTTTCAAGACGTGCAACCCACACATTGTCCCACTGTTATTGTTTATGAGAAATAAGGTCGGATGGTTTGTTTTCTTTAAGGTGTGTGGAGCACGGAAAGTAAAGCAACAGGATAGTCAGAGAAATTAGATTTTCAAAGTATTTTTACTTTTAATACTCTAGGGCAGTTTTGGTAATCCATGGGGCTGGTTTGAGAGTGGGCTTTTTCATTTGGTCTGTGCAGCTTTACAGGAATGCTGCTTAATGTTCTAGCTGTCGTTCTACTGGAAAACACTTCTTATATCACCCATATGCAGGTAAGTTTATGCCTGGGCACGAGAAACCAAACCATTGCATGAGTCGCACACTAACAAGGAGCATAAACCACCACATCTTTCAGAGGGGAGGCTCTGCCACAGTCGTGCACAAATAGGAGACGCTATGATGATCCCAGGGCTGAAGTCCTCCAGAAACGTGGACTCCTCTGCTGATCTGTGTCTGCAGAGCTGCTGAAGAGAAGCAGCAGCTTCTGCTTAAACCCTGCACTTCCCCCTGCTCTGTCAGCTACAGGCTGTCCTGCACGCACATGTAACCATACACATGGAATAAGTCTGCTAACGGTAATTGACTGTGAAGAAGTGACTGTGCTTGCACATTTTGTGGGATAAGGGGATTTTCTTACATGCAGATATGTAAGGCTATTATCTAGCCCTATGACAGAGCCCACACCACTGAATTCATCCCATTAGTCTGTACTCGTCCCAATAATTTGCGCTCCACTCAAGGAACATTAGTGAACAACTTGTAGAAAACCACTCGGTTTCAATTCATTTCAAAGCACAGGCAACCCACCACTTCTCCTTCCACTTCTTTTTTTTCTTTTTTCCATGGTTATTATCTTGTTAAAAATATTTGGAATTCGCCCAGGTTTTGATTCTTCCTATGCCTTTTATTCACTAGATTTAAAAAAAAATCAGTGTTTGATCTTTTCCTCATGAAAGTATTTATATGAGGTTATAGAGTCTTATTGAGACATTCTTAATCACAGATTTCTCTTGCAGAAGAAATCCTTTATCATGTTACAGACGAAAGATGACAATGCTGCTTTCCCACTCAAAGTTGCTTTATCTTCCTCTGGGCTGTTTTGTTTCCCAAATCATTTTCTCGTGACAGCACACACAAACCTTTCCTTGTTGTGTACTTGGCTGTGGAGATGCAAGGCTTACAGTAAGAGCCGAGGCGCAGGAATTTCAGACATCACTGTGACTCAGCTGAATTGTGAAGACTGCTTGTGAACATGGTTTAGGCCCAGGACAAAAGCAAATTAATAACTTGAACTTTTACTGTCTTTTAGGTAGGAGGATGCTTGCTATCAATTTCTGGTTCAGCCAAACAACAAATAATCCCAAGTCCAGGCTGTATTAATATCGAATCACAGCACAGTTACCGTGTTCTGAGCAACACAGGTTCTCCTCTGTTGAACAGTGGATGGACACTGCCCTGGGTGAGGGGAGCACTGCTGATGCAGGTGCTACCACTGGAAGTGTCTGTGTCAGAGGACCACTGGATGGACACTGCCCTGGGTGAGGGGAGCACTGCTGATGCAGGTGCTACCACTGGAAGTGTCTGTGTCAGAGGACCACGGCTCACTGTGTACTGCTACTCTCCAACCCTCACGAAATGTTAAAGTCGTATTCAATTATTCGTACTACTCACATTGGAAATATTCCACAGATACAATTTGATAACTCTCTTTTCCCTGTAACAGTAGCCAAAAGTTATACTCCTTCTCACTTTCCCCCTCTACCACCTACAATTTCTCACAGACACAAGGAAGCGTCACACACTGAGCATCTCCTAAGTGCAGGAATAAGCCTCTAGCACAGACAGTCACTTGCTGTCAGGGCTCCCTGATCCTACCTTGCTACACTCATGCATCTTCACAGTCACTTTAAATTTGCATTGAAGGAGGGGAAGGTGAGAATATCCCTTCCCCTTCCTCCTCCTCTCCCAAGGGACAGACATGCTTACTCAGCCCAGAAAGAGGGTGGACCACCCCTTAGGTGCAGGGCCAAGCCACACAGCAGCTCCATCACCCCAGGGCTGGTGCCAGCTCTGTGCTGTGCCAATATTCTAGACCATGCACAGGACTGAGACCAATTGTCTGGTCCCTCTGCTTCCTCAAATGGAGAAACGCAGCCAAAAACGTAAATTCACAATGAAGTGTTTCCACTGCCCGTGTTTACTTTTCCACAAACTTTTCATGTTTCCCATTTCTCCCTGCTGATTTAATTACGTTGCTCTGTCCACATTTGCTGAACTCTTTCATCTGCTGTGTTAATGCATACATGCTTCAGCCCACAACTGCTCCGTGACCAAGTTTCCTCCCTGACCCGCATCCTCTCCTCTGCTCGGGAGAGCTTCCTTGCACCTGAGGTTGGAGCCTGGAGGCTCCATCCTTCCCAGGTGCACTACCTTGACTCAGGTGGGTATTACACACCTGTGTGCCTTGCCACAGGCCACTGCTGTGCTCTTCTGATAGCTCCTACCATTGTGCCATTGATGAAATGTGTAGCAAAAACAGACACTTCCCTCCTATACCCTTCAATGCCTCCCCAGGTCCTGCATTAATTCTATTCTCCGACAGAGAGAGAGAAAAGCCTGTGATAACTCTGCAAGACAGAATGGTCTGAGAGGTTTGCAGAGGACTCCGTATAGACTCTGGGAAAAGGCTACAGGACCATGGATTTGACCCGTCTGCCCACCAACACATGCAGACTGCAGAGGTGAAGGACAAAGAAGAAAGCTTGAAAAGCACCAAGAAAAGAAAAAATGGAAGTAAAAACTGTAGCAGACTGCTACAGTTTGGGTGGCAGATGGAGTGCACGCAGCACTGCTGTTGCTGTGCAGGCAGTAATTCGGAGAAATGCGCTGAGCCAGGTACAACACATACCTAAGTGCTGGGGGGAAAAAGGTTTCTCTGGGTACACAGGAATAAATAATAGCAGCACTATTATTTAAGTGGATAAGACTAAGTAATAGCATCAGGGACAAGATACAAGTGAAAACTTATCCGTGTCCTTAGTGATAACCTCCATACTCCAGCTGCCTCGCTGTTTTTTTTATTCCTGCAGGAGGTCAGCTTTTCAAGCAAGCCCTTGTCAGAAGAGCTGGCTGACAACAGAGAGATGTTACCACTTTCTCCCTGCTCCACAGTGTGAGTGATCAGCTCCAGCACCCCTCTTGACCCCCAGGTGTTCTTCTGAGGCTGCATGCCCCGAGGGGCCCCTGGACCAATGGCTTGTGCTTCACTCCTGGGGCTGTGCGCTGTGTGTCATTAATCCAAATACCTCCAGCCACTCAGCAAGTAGGGCAAGGAGGAATAAAATGAGAATTCAAGAAAGCCTTTGATACGATGGTGCACGACATCTTCAGTTTTCTAGCCAGGGTAAAAGTGTCAGACATGACTGCGTTTCTTCCTTTGCAAAATCGTTGCTGATGGTTTCTCTTGTTACCACTCTAGGATGTTTAAAAGGGAAAAAATCTTCAGTTCCTCTCTTTTGACTCAAACCAAAGATATTGCATCTTCTTGCAGCTTTTTAGCAAGACAAGCTACCCCATGAACATTTCAAAATGAAATCGTGAGTCATTGTTGCTGGAGGAAAAGGGCATGGCAACGGAGCCATCTGACTGCCCCCGGTTTGGGAATGCACAAGCACGCACACTCGGGAACAACAGGCACATTCAGAGGCACAGCATGGGATGCAGAGACGGCTGGGGAGGGGGCTGTAGCAGAAAACGGCTGCAGGAAGCGCATGGGATAACCTTCTCACCAGGAACAACATGAATCAATAAACACCTTTGTGCTTGTAAACTAATACAGAAGCGAAGCTGAAATGGAGATTTTTTGGGAAGCGAAGCTGTCATGGGTAACATCGCTGTTGATTAGGGATTAAAGGATACCTCTGTGAGCTCATGCGTAAGGCCTGCCACCACTGATGGGCCTGGGAGACCTGTCTCTTGTAGGACTGCTTGCGTTTATGATGCACTGATTTCACATGACCAGGATTCCAAATTTCACTTGCTTTCACTGGGGTTTTCAAGCTGGTGTATCTGCCTCTGGATAACTGATTTGTTTTCCAATTTCAGGCAAAATTACATAGAACCATAAAGTAATTCAGGTGGGAAGAAGCCTCAGGAGGTCAGCTTGATCCAGCCTCCTGTGGTTTGGCATCAGAGAGTTTGCTTCCAAAGCCAGAGAAAAAAACATCTTATTTTGCTAAATAAAACATCTTTTATGCCCTTTTTTATAAAAAGGTGGCACATTTGGGTGGCAAGGACTTGAATGCTGGCAGGAGGGAGTGCCCTGTGGGTCGAGGACTTCTACCAATGATGTCTAAACTCACTCTGACTTGGCGATGTTAAAAGCCATCTTAAAATAGTATTTTTCTGTGCTTCCTAGAAAGACACTTATTGAGCTGCTGATTTCTTCAGAGGAAATTGTTCACACTTAAGCAGCACCTCCCTTTCGATTGTAGCCATGGACTACACAGAGAAAAGGGAGGCTCATCTGAGAGAGGAAGATCGTCTTCATCCTGCAGGGAACCCTAGGGAAGGGAAGAGAAGGAAATGAAGGAAGGGAAAGAAGGAGGCTGAGTTAAATGCAAAGGGGTAAAAATAAGACCTGTGAGGCAGAACTGGGAGGGGAGGAAGACAAAATGAGCCTGGTGAGCAGGTGAAAATGAAACATGAACTGAAGGCAAAGAGGCAGGATGCAAAACTAAGGGGCTGGACAGTGACTGGCTGGGCTCAATGACACATGCATTGGGGAAAACAATTTAATATGAACATGGATAAAACTCTGTCACACACATGCAGCCAAATTATTAACTGGAGAAGCTTGTTCCTCCCTGTTGCTATGGGTGGATGGAAGGGCTGTGAGGCTGTCTGATGCCAGTTCCCCATCCTTTTTGATGCCAGAGACACTGAGAGTGGCTGCAGCTGCAGGAGGGAAGGTCAGACACTGGCATAGCTGAAGGTGTGTGACAGAGGCTGGAAACCCACTCATGGTACAGACACAAATCAAATACAATCAGTGCTTGCACTCTTCAGCCACTTCTGTCCTGCTTCCTCCTTACCCCACTATGCAAACCCGCTGATAAGCAGAGAGACAAAAGCAGAGCTTCTATCAGGAATAATTTTCAAACTGAAAAGACAAATTTCCTCCACAACGGTTATATTTATATATCAAAACAAACACCAGAATCTGTGCTCATCTTGTTGCTGTTTGGCCCAATTAATTCTAATACACTGATAGAAAGATTATTTCTAATGATTATAGAGCAGCAGAAATTATAGTCAGTTCATGCCTGGTTTCACCAATTAAAACAACGCATGAGGGGACAGGCAAACTACTGGTTTAGGCTTTGATTCAGCAAAGAATTTCAGCACGAGTTTCAGCCTTAATTTACTTTCACTGTGGTGAAATACTTTGCTGAAATGAAGCCTCAGAGACCTTTTCTTTTTCCACTTCTGCTTTAACCACAGCAGCCCGCAAGTACGACACCAGACGTGATAGCCCCTTTTGGGCCCGAGTTCCCTGACTGCTGTGGAAGAGTGCTGCTGGGACGGCTGTGAAGTCAGCCTCTCTCCCCAGCAAGGCACGCTTCATCTTCTAAAATCTGAATGATTTTTCAGCATTCCAGAGCCCTTCAGGGGTAAAGCAAACTACAGAGACTCCTTCCAGCCCTTAGAAGGTGGTTGGAATTAGAGACTGTATTTTTGAAGCTATTAAATATGTTTAATTTAAATTTAATACATTATTAATATGTTTATTAACTTTTAATGATGTAATTTAGATTTTAATTAAGAAATATATTTCAGCCTCCTGGATTGAGAATCTCCTGTGGTAAATCCTTCTGTAAAGGGCCAACATCTGTGTAGGGGTGCACAGGGAGGAGGACTGCCTCCCTGGTGCTGCCAAGGCACCTCTCCTCTCCTGACCTGGATAGCTGCAGGAAGTTGAGGATAGAGTGGTTGCATACGTGACCTGAAAGAGGCTTCTGAGCTTTCTGAATTTCCTGTTAGTAAATCTGACCTTTCTCTAGATGTTTAAAGTCAAAACAGTGGGTGCGTATTACACGGAAAATTGAGTGAGTTTACGCTGTAAAACCCAGAGCAGAGTAATAACTTGTATTGTGATTTGGTTTTTAAATCGAACACTTAAGTAAGAGGTAAATTAAGAGTCATGGCATGAGGTCTGTAGGAGTTGGCCAAAAGTATGCAGGTAATACTGTATCTGGGATCAATACCTGACATCCTTCTTTTCAGGAAATATGAAAAGATCTCTAACGTGCGTATTTTAGGTTACATTTTCTCTTGATGTCAGGGGAGACGTGCCAAGAGAAAGCTCTGCCCCTAGTGTCTAAATAAAACAGGAAATTCTCTAGTGTAAATGTGATCATGATGGAGGGAAACACGTGTAATTCCTGCGAGGATCATGGTGAGCCAAGTCCATCCAGGCCAACTCAAATGCAGCAGCCAGCTCTGAACAATTCAGAACTTAATCATTACATACACTACAACAAATACTGCTACACTCAATCTCTGCGGCTGGGTAGCGAGCTCTCTAAAGCACAAATGAGAGGTCTTCCCTGCCTGTTATGGCCTATAACATGTATTACCCAGTCTTAGCAGCGAGCTAATGACTCAGTCCAGAAACAGGTGAAAACCCCTCACTCTGCACAGGAGCTTGACAAAGGAGAAATGTTATTCCAGAGATGAACGTTTCCCAGGGTGGGTGACTGATTTAGCAAACCAGGAGCTCTGCTATTGCACTGTGCCCATCAGCCTCCAGGTTCCAGCCTCCTGAGCCAGGTTGCCCCATGTGCCAAGCAACAGCCTGGTGCAAAATGAGAACCCACCTGTGCTCTTGCCAGGGGTGAAAGGCAGAGCCAGGTCACAGTGGCTGCCCTGGCTCAAATGCTGACACATTTGCTGCAAGTGACCTTTGTGATATCCCACGGAGTGCAAACAGGTCTCAGCGAGAACACTGGCAGGGAGAGGGGGCACAGGCTGAGGAAGAAATGCATATTTTCCACATCACATCAGATCGATTACCAGTTGTCATCCTTTGCAGAATCTTTTTAACTATGCTTACAACTTTAAGAGTGTAGCTACTTAACCCTCACACCCTTCAAATGGTGGTTTTTCCCTCATGACAAGCCAAACCTAAACCTTGTTTTGTAAGAAATGAGTCACACTTTTATCTGGGGCTGTCTACAGTGCAGTCTGAGAAAAGCCAAGCTTATAACACTCTCATGAAGGAATCACAATATGGCCTCACCTGTCTGGCACAAGCAGTGCTGCATTTCCTTATCGGTGGGGCACCAGTGACGCAGTTAATTTTGGGACACGCTCCAGTGACTACTGAAGGTGAGTTACAGAAGGCTCAGGCACCAATCCCTCCGTGCTACTGATAATTCCAGGTAGAAGATTTTTAATGATAAACACAGTGGTAACAACCTAGTTTCTGGAACTGTTTTCTCTGACTTTAATTCACGGAGCCATGGGTTTCCACGGTGCCGTGTCAAGGAGTACCGTTCATGGAGCAGCCTTGCCCAGTGGTTTGTGTCATTGTTGTGTCCCTTTTCTGGTCCCTCTTTATCATATTTTACAGAAAATTGAGCGGGCAACGTCTTCATCCGTAAACCCTTCTCTGACCACAACCCCTTTAGCTTAAGCTTGCAATATCCTGTCCTGCCTTGTGCTATCTTATCTTACCCGTACAGTTGCATCAGCAGCCTCACTGTAATTACCTGAACACGTCCCCACAGTGCATTACAAGTACAATGTGGAGCACAAGGGGTGAGGGTCTGTCACGGTGCTTGCCTGTCCTTTCATTGCTCCCCCATGAAAGTTTGTTCAGAAGCATGTAGACAGAAAAGCTTTTCTGTCACCATAAATGTCCCATCATACCAGAACAGAGAACATCACAGAACATCAGGTCATATATTAATACACTGGGCACTGTGCTAAGACACGTGCTAAGAACAAGGAACATAAATGTTAGTATTTTCCAAGATGACAACAAAGAGACCAAGATTATACCAGGATGCTCCCAGCAGCCCATGTTGTTCTGCAGGGTGGCTGCTGCAGCAATCTGTACCCAACTCCAATTTACAGTCAACGGCCTAAGGAATGAACAGGTACATTACAATGCCCTCATGCAGCCGGAGGTGACATTAGCAACAGCCAGCACCTGCAGCTGTCTACCATGCTGGGATAACGTCTCCTAGGTAAGCAGAGATGGGCTGAAATAATGATGTGCTCTCAGGAATCTCTATTTTAATCTGCGGATTTGTCAGCCAAAGTAATTCAGACTTTCAATGTTTTATAATTACGCAACGCATGGAGGGGATATTATCAAACAAGTAGTAAGTGCAGGTTCATTTTTACTATGTAGGAAGCTTTTCTTATGTTTTTTTATCTAAATATTGGAAGACAGATATGCAAAATTTCCCAAAGTTACCATAACTTGTCAGAAATTAGGGAATTATTTCGTTAAGAGCTGCATTTTCAGAATCTGGCTCCCGCCTTCCTGAAACACCTGAGGGACAGTCTGAGGTCCCACACAACCTGCAAAGCACAACCCTGGCTCATGGCACAGGTCAAGATTGCACCACATGGAGCTGAAGGCTGCAGAGCAGGGAATGCACCGTCAGAAGAGCTCTCTTTCAGAGAATAGCTTTGAAGTACTTAATTTAAAAGTAAGCAGAGAAAAGCTGATTAAAGGGAAATGTGGTTTCAACAAAGACATTTTATTTTGCTGCTTTAGTACTTGTGCATAAGAGAGGCACATGAAAGCCCCTGGAGAAAGAGACATGCAAAGTGCCCTTGAGAATGAGGATTTGGCTTTTCAAGCAACTGGCATTCAATCATACTTTCCATAAAGCTCAAGTAAAAGGGATTTTTGGCAAAAAGTCATTGCTTTGACACATCATCCACCTGCCCAAGCTTTGTCAGGTGGTTACAAGAAAAACCTCCAAGATTTCAAAGTGGAAAGTTATTATTCTTAGTGCTCACAGAGTAATTCAGTCCCTTCCTGCAGGACAGTTTCTTAGCATAAATCAATTGCACCTGGTTCTGGCCCAGGTGCTCTGGAGGAGTGTTAACTACTTGTTCTTTCCACACAGGGACCTTTGCTCCCACCAGTCCTTGTTAATGTTCACACTGGTAGTCTGAGATTCGCAGGCAATCTTTGCACTATTAACAATGTGACAGCTGTAAAATAGGAGGAAGAATTTTTCTAGGTAGTAAGAAAGAAGAACAATCCCAACCCCCTAATCGTTCTCATTCAAAAGCTGAAAAGTGGGAATCTCTCTAAATTCCATCACCGGGAGCCAGAGGCTGTGTTGGGAAAATGTTGCAACATACTGCTATATCTTTATTGTGCCAATAAGCAACCCAGAAGAGAACTGCCATACAACATGGTCATCTTCTTATCACATTCCCTTTCATGGGGAAGTAGAAGGGAGAGAGAATTTTGTTGCACAAATCAGAAGTGGAAAAATTATTTTTCCCATGGAAGAGCACTAGGCAAAGCCTGAAGAGACATGAATAAATACCACTGGAAAGGAGGGCAGGAGGAAAGGAGGAAAAGGAAAATCACATAAGCTGTACTCTTCTTGGGATATGGCATATTAAAAATGATATTGAAATTTACTGCATATTAAAAATGTCATTATTAGATTGCTTTTCTCTGGGACTGTGGAATCTTGAGCAAGCCAGAGACTTAGAAGTTCACTTTTGTTTCTCAGGATGTCTCTTCCACCTGACACACATTTTCCTGCCGTCTACGTACAGCTCCTCTGCCAGCATCAATCATCACGCAATCTGAACGCCAGAGAAATGTAATCCAAGTGGTACAAAACATAAGTATCCCTTGAGAGGGGGAAATAAAGTACAAAATTTCTCTGACAAACATTTTGAAAGACAGCTCTGCTAGTTACCTTAAACCACCAACTTCACATCAGGTGGAGCACCTTCAATTCCACCATTTAGACTGTAAGACAAGGCACTCAGTATCTTGCAGGACCAGATTGTATGCAAACATCCTACTCAAAGATTACTAACCATATTTGGTAGGATAGAAAGAAGCAGAATATCAAGAAATTGCAGACACATGAGGTCAAATAATCACATGTGTTATAGAACGTTAAAGGTTTTTTTAAGTATAAATGTTTCTACTTGGTGATGTTTCATGGTGCAAGCAGACTGAGAAAAAACAAAGTCTAACGAAAGAAAAGCAATTGCAGGGAAGGTAATAGACACTCAGACTCTAGAGGGTGCTTTTTATACAAAAGATGAAGGGAGCTGCAAGTTATTGTCCCTTAGGTAAAGCAGGGGTGGTCTGTGGGTTCTAAATCACTCCTCAGTGGGGACTGATCTGGCTCTCTGGAGGAAATAGAAACTCTCTGGTTACTTACATAAGAAAAGGATGGATTTGATCTATTTAGAATAGATTTTGTCTACTAGGCATGATTAGGTATTGGATACTTATATGAGGGCTCATTCCTTTCACTGGAGAAAGCAGTGGAAGAAATTCTCTAGCTTATGTTCAGCATGTCAGACCAGACAAGCACAATAATCCTGGCAGAATTAAAAAAGCACTTCAAGTACTTTGGATAAAAAAAATACCAGCAGAAATGTCAGCCATCCATAGTTCTGGGTTTAGACATTAGATCCGGGAGCTGTTACACATTCCACAGGTACAGTAGCTTGCATCTCTAAACATCTTCAATGCACATCTTATAACTAAAGTTTTCCCTGAGAGAGAGAACTGGACTTCTAGTGCAATATTGGGCTGTACCAGATGTGACCAGGAGAAGACACAATTGTGTCTTCTGTAGCCTGTGCTCATGAATGGTACAAACCAGTTAGAGTCTGGCAACACTAAACCCTCCCTGACAAGCTGTTTTCTGGCATGTGTTCGTTGTCAAATTTCTCTCACCTTTTTTCTGGTGGAGATTTTTGCGACGGGGAAAGAAAATCTTTATCACTGGCCAAAGCTCACAGTCTGTTTACTGAGCACACTTTCTCTCTTTGTCCTAACACGTTTTTACTTTTTAACCTGCAGCTTGGCAGATTTTGCAAGTGTTATGATAGGGCAGACTGCTGGAAAGGAGCATTTCCAGGCTGCAGCTGGGACTGGTCAGGCCTATCATTGCCATGATTAGTTTGTAAGAGTTATATCCTACTTTTGTTAATAAAAAGTAAACAGTGAGGAAATAGGGAATGAGATTCACTTTAGTAATCTGCCCAAAAGTTTAGCTGCTCTCGCTTTTCCATTTGAGCTTGCTACAGACCTGATGAATTACTCTTAGTAGTAAGATCGCCCTTTATCACCTATTTAAATTTTCATATTTTACCTTGCGCTAAAAGATTTTGTCTGCTAGATTAAAAGATGCCTGATACTGCTTTCCTGGGTAGACACTGAGAGACGGGGACCAGGCTGCCTCCCAACTGCTAACCGTGCTGCTTTCTAGCGTGCCCTCACAACTTCCAAAACAGCAGATTCAAATATGAGGACAAGCGTCAGTGCTCCCTGAACATCCCAGCTAACACGGACAGCCCGAAGCTTTCTCCGTCCATGAGATTAGGGAAATGCCATTGTTTGTTCTGAAAGCCTTTGCCCTTGAATACAAGTACACTCTGCTTCCCTTTTGCTCCACAAAGTTAACAGAGACATGCCTGTGGGATGACATCCCCCAGTATTTACATACTTATACTTCTGTCGTGTATTAGTCAGTGTTTCTGTCTGGAGCCCATAACCTTTGGTCAGGTCTGGGATCTGCCTGGACATCCTACAGTTGTGCTAGAAGACATATTCCTCCTGGCAGTCCAAAATACTTTGGGGAGGAGTAGGGAGGGTTTTTGTCCTTAACAGGACGAAGTCTTCCCACCTCATAGGCGCCTAGCTTCTGCTCTTCTGCTTGCAACAGCACCTCTCTTGAAGTCCTGGGGTGAGCGCTGCAGATTTCGGGGACCCTGCACACACCAGGTGACAGACTGCTGGTCCATGTTGGGCCAGGAGATGTGTGCTGGTGGAGGGGCAGAGAAACATGCAGGAGCTGTAGCTGCACTGATGTTCACGCTCACCCAACATTGCCTCAGCTTCATTCCCTCAGATCTCCCTTGCACACAGGTAAAAATTTGTGGTGGGTTTATTCACGAATTTACAATATCTTGTAAGATACTTCAAATCCATCTAGCTCACAGCTAAGGATGGTGCACGATAAACATCAGTGGCAACACCATCCTGAAGTGTGCCCATCCCAATGCTCCTGCCCACCCCTAGCCCCCTGCTCTGCCCCTCTCCCAGCACAGGAACTCCTGGTGGGACCTGGCCAAGGGGCCCAATTTGGAGAAACTACAGTATTCCTACTGCATCTGGGCTGGCAGAGCCTCCTGAGAAAGGGAAAGCATGGTGCAGGGCAGGAGCAGGCAAGGGGAGAAGGAAGGGGCACCTCCTGGGCTGGCACTGCCACTTCAAGACACACCTGGCACACCTTCACCTTGGGCTGTGTTTCCAAGTTCACCTGTATGGTTTAGGAGCATAAAACCCATTTCTGTCAACAGAGATTTTTTCCTTGAGGCTCCTTCTTCACTGAGAAGTAGCTGAAGTATCTCATATAAAACCAAAATTCACAACAATGGAAAGTTACTTTGTCTTTTAAAAGAACAAGGAAGCTTTTCACAGCACCTAAAGCTTCATAAAGACCACTGAAAGGAACATTCTAGGATTTAGATCCACAGCAAAAGATGAGCCTCATTTAAACATTCGCCCTGACTCTGGCTGGTGTTGGACTAGACCTCTATGTGAAATGTAAGCAAAATATGCTCAGAGTCCTTCACAATATACTAGATTACAGCAAAAGTGGGGGTTATTTATAAAAAATGGTGTTACAACAAAGGGTCATTGACATGCCCAAGTCCTTCCTTTCCCCCTCTCCAAACAGGGGAAAAGGCAAAGAGACTATTCCCACACACAAGGATGTATACCTCGCAGCAAGCCTGTCCCCAGCATAAAACTAAAACAAGCAGAGAAATATTTTTCTTCCAGTGTTTGCTTTCTATTTACTTTCTGTTGCTACCTCTGTGCCTGCAGCAACGCCAGTGTTCCCTGAGCCCCAGAACCCCCTGAATTTGCATCTACTGCCTAGCCTTCCAAACCCCAGGGGACTGAGCTACACCAGCTCTCCCTTTGCAGCTGGCAGTCGTGGGGTTTCTTTGGAGTTGGGGTGAACAGACAGAACGGTGAGAACACCGACAGGGGCTCCCAGCTGGGACAGGGATTGGAACTGGGAGTGCACGTACCACCTCAGTTGTGCTTTCAGCAGATGTTCGAGGAATTGGAGCTTTATGTTACCTTTCTCTGAGTTATTATTCTTCCAAGTTTCTCTATCGTTATTTTGGTTTGTCTGTTTTCTTCTTGACTGTTCGTGGAAAACAAAATACTAAAAGGTCACACGCAGATTCAGACTCATTTTTAAAGGTAAGCAAATAACCGCAGGGATTCATTCCCCCAATTTCAAGCAGAAAGAAGAATATAAACAACATATTGTGAAAAAAACCCCAAACCTAACTGCACATATCTAACCAAGGCAACCTCAGTGTCCTGTCATTCAAAACTTCACTATTGCTTCCTCATTTCTTTCTGTGATCATTTTCTTTTTCTTCTGCACAAAGATCAAGGACTATAAATTTTCACATTCTGGGCACTGTAAGAACTATAAATAACAATTTATTGAATGAGTCTCACTTCAGTAGGCATGGCTTTCCCCAACTTGTATAAGGTGTGAAATCATTTATTGCTTGGAGACCTGTTAAACAGGCAGCCACAAGAGCCCATTGCATCTTATTGTTTGAAGCCTAAACCTCAACGTCATTTATTTCTAAGCTATTTTTTGGGTACATGCAGAAATCAAACCCTTGTAAAATCTTTTTAATTTCCTGCTTTCATTCTTTGGGCCCACAGACTGGACCTGTAAGATATTTCACTACTTTTTTTATTCCACATTACTGGTAAACTCCTTCAGTTTCAGCCATGATGCCCATAAACAAAATTCATGTCAGACAAGGCAAAGGTTCCAAGACAGACAGTTATTAGCTCAAAGCCAGAGTGTTTCATTATAATCTTCATCCCCACTTAAACCATGAAAACCTTAGTAGGTATTGAACTTAAATCCACTGTCACTTTCTCCAGGCCTTTGTCAAAGGACTCATTATTAGTTTCTATTTTACAGTACCTCCTGGATCCCCATGCTGAGAGGGGACGCACTGTATCAAGTCGAGCTGTGTGCACACACACAGAGCAAGAAATAGTCTCTGTCCTGCAGCATTTAAGATCCAACACAGACCAGACAGAAGATAAGAAAGAGGTGCTATGTTTCCAGCATGAATCACACAACAGGTCAGAGAGGTTCAGGAGGACAGCTCAGGGTTCACAAGTCTTAATCCAGGGCCTTATCTACCACAGTAGATTTTGTCATACACTTTTGAAAGAAAACAAACTATATGTACATAATAAAGAGTACATGTGGATATAATAAAGTGTATGAATATAAACCTTTTTATAAAAAAGGTTGTGTCCCTTCTTACAGGAGCTACCACAAAACCTCATAAGCTGCTTGGATCTGTTCGAATCCTCTCCTTTCTCAGTGTACTTCATAATGGTCCATAACTTGATGCCTTACCCTCACAATAGAAACAACAGTTCACTGGAGAACAGGCTTTGCAAGAGAGAGCAATGTTCAGCTACGTGTTTACCAAAAGGGATCTTTATCACTTCTAGTTCCTGTTGGTCCTTGTTCCCTCTTGTGTGCCAAAAGGGAGAGCAGCAGTGCTTTGCTTGTAAGCAGGACTTTGTCATCCTCTGCTCTGAAGCCTGCAGGACTAGGCAGCTATAAGGCTTGCATGTACAAGCCTGAGCTGTTAGCTCCAGTCAGGCTTGCAATGTGTATAAAACCCTGGTTGCCTGATGAAGCCCTGAGTCACTACGAGCCCTCAACATCAGCAACATAACTGTTTTCCAAGCCAGGCTGCCTTAAGCCTGTCACAGTAGGTTTAAGTGTTGCTTCTTTTCTCTGAACAGTGCCTGGAAGTGCTACATGACATTGGCTAGGCCAGCTGTCCCAGAGAAACACTCTGGGAATGGCTGCTTTCTGTCCCAGCCCTCAGCTGAGGATGTCTCCTGCAGCAACCCATCCCCGCAGTACTGTGCCTGCAGTCCACAGATCTGGGCTTGGGGTACTTTGCCAAATCAGGCCAGCATTACGAAAGAGTAACAGGGAACTCCAAAACAGAGCAACGGTTGGCAGCAGCACAGCACAGTCCTCGTTTTGTCTCTACCATTTCCGTGATTTTCCACTGGAATCACTGTGCCATGTGAAGGAACACAGACCTGTGTCATTTTGAGTTACAGTCAGACTGGTGGGTGCCACTAATTCTGCTAAATGAGCAGTAAAATAGAAACAGACAGAACGATGTAATGAAGCATGTTGTAGAAAAAGAATCAGAAGGAACATGCCAACAGTATTTTCAAAAGCCACCTGCCCCAATATTCGTGGTGTGACTCACATATCTAGTAAAGTATTGCAGAAACCCTGGACCAGCTACACAATTCTCACCACAGGTTTATGTGAAATTAAGTCATCCCAAATGGTCATTCAAACTAAGAGTTACTGACAAGGGACGAGATGAAATAAAATGTTCCTGTTGTTCTAGACAACAAAGACGACTGCTAAGGAAGTAACTTTATAACCTGAGAAGGGTCTGCAGCTTTAAGACATTTTCCCCTAAAGGTTGTAAAGCTTTTACTATGCAAAGTATTTTTGCTGCTATATACACTGGCGGCCATTAAGTGCAGCTATTATTTCTGGCGGTCATTCAGAGAAGGTCGGGGCTGATAAAGTGTTTAACAGAGTTTGTTTGGGTAGATCCATATGAGTTTTTAACCACCCACACAGTCTTTTGTGTCTTTTTAAAAGATGCTTGATGTTCTTGAGTCTAATAAATTCGGGTCTTTATTTTTATTTGCCCTCTTTTATTACGTAGCATGCCACAACAAATAACATCTTCTTTACAGTGTCCACACTTTTCTATATGTATTAGGCAAGCATGTAAACCAGGGATGATCCTTTGCTGCAGGGCAGGAGTGCAGCCTACACAGAACTCCCATTTCCTTGGTAAAGGCCATGTGGATTTGTGACCTGTCACTTGCACTACACCTTGGGGTGAGTTCATGCCTCAGGGGACCTCAGAAGGGGAGACTGCAATCAAAGGGCCAGGAAGTAAGAGGTACACTGAAAGGATGTAGCAAGTTGACCAAGGTAGAGCTTTGGGAAGGAAATGTTTTCAGGTCATTTGAACATGAGGAAAAATATCCTAACTAGTTGGGATGGACCATAATAGTATTATTAACACACTCACTGGATAGGTTTGGTAGTGCAGGATTTGAAGCCTGTCCCCATCATAAACTTTCTGTACTGCATGGAGCAAACCAGGTGAACTTTCAGTACCCCACTTCCCTGCCTGGCTGCACTGCATGACCACAAGGTGAAGCACCTCAGTGACGATCTCTGCTACTGTTTATGATTACTTTGCTCCAAAACCTGAAACAAAATATTGCTAGGACTACATTGCTTCAAAACGCTGTGCAAACATTTGCTAACTATGAAGCAGGTGAGTATTGTTATTGCCATTTTACAGATGGGAAAGTAAGACAGAACAAGTGGCTTGTAGTTGATGACTGCTAGTGAATATGTGCCCCACCTGATGCAAATAACATCCATTGATGTAAAAATCATTTAAATCCTCCAGTGAGAGGATCCTCACATCTGACAACCATCTGGGCACCGCTTTTTGAATCCAGAGATAGTACTGTCCTGAAAGTGTGGTTCACGTCCCTTTGCAATTTACCTGAGCTTATCTGCTACAAAAATGACACGCCGCTCCAACAGGAGAGAAGCAAAGATCCTGATGATCTGACGAACGCTGAGGCACTTGAAAAGGCATTCAAAGTCCACGTGCTCCAGGCGCGAGTCCATGGGCCGCCGCAGCTCAATGACCTGAACACATCCAACAAACATCAGTCAGCATCACTGGCCAGGGCTGACAGCCCCAGGGCAACAAGCACCCCAGCCCGGGCCCTCCAGCACTGCTCCGTGCTTTCCTGTTGGGGGGACACAGAGAACAACCCCCATCCTCTTCTGGAGGCACAGCACTCCAGAGAAATGGCATATTACACAATCCACTGTCAAGTCAATCTTCTTCCCAGAATAGAGTTGAGCACATTAAATCTGCTGTCATTTCTGAGGAAAGCCCCCTGTCAGAGATGTAAAGCTTGGCTGAGTCAACAGTGTGAAGCAAGTAACAAGCTGAGAACACTGGAAGCTTACATGGTGAAAACAGCCATAAAGACAAGGTAGGTTGGTTATAAACTTAGCTAGCAACTCAAATTTACATCCAGATAGCAGCCACGGACTGAATTTAGTGACCAGGCAAATTTTAAACCCAAATTACTTCATTTACACTCTTCTATGATGAATAATTCACTACATAATGTTTAAAACTTTTTTTTGTCATACAGATATGTACATATGTATACTTAACTGGGGAGTCAGGACAAGGCCTTAGATGGTGACTTGTGACATCCCTTTAAAGTCTAATTTTCACACTTCATCCATGACCTCAGGCCCTCTCCTTCCTTTTCTCAAATGCCTTTTGCTTGATTCGTTTATTATATCTTCCTTTTACTCTGCAATTGACATGCTCAGATGTGGAACTTGAAGGCAGAGGACAGAAAAAAGAAGAGGGGAAAAAAAACCATGAAGAAGAGGGTAACAGAGGGAGAAAAATATGAAGTGCAAGACAGCAAATGATGAACTACTGAGGAATCTGAGGAAACAGAAGGGAAAAGAGAAAAGTTGCCCAACTTGAAGCTGTGTTGAAATCTCTGAAGACATATTAACAGGGACATATATACATTCCCTTCTTTCCATATGTCCCAAAAGTACCGTCACTTTATTGCTTTAGACTGCTTTTATGTTTTCAGGCACATGACACCACATTCCATGAGCATACTGTGCTGAGTTTAAACTGGAGTAGTCCTTACAAAATTCCTCACAAACACACTGTTTTAAGGATATGATCAAAACCACAGCATACTGGAAACAAAACCAGTTCATACCAGTTTATTTGCACTATTGTTTGTGATCAGTAACACAGGACTGTAAAAAGAAAGTCACTGTTAGAACAGTATTTATTTGTGAACAGATTTGACTTTTTTAAGCTCGAAATACAGAAATATTATGGTGCCAGAGTATTAGATACCCATCACTCAGCTGCTGTCCCAAACAGCAGTAAGAAGCAAACTGTGGAGTGATGGTGTTCCATGATTACCTTCTCAAGGAATGCTGCCTGCCTACCTCTTTCTCATATTCAGTAAAGATGCCCACTTCCATTCCTTAGCATTTGGATTGCAAGCTTGAATCACATTTATGTGCCAAATCACGAGGAGCTGGTTTTACTGCAAAAATTCCAGCGCTAAAGTCTCGCTGCAGGGTAGGATGCAATGCAAGTTACAGCAGCTTTTACAAATGCCATGGATGTTTTCTGTTGCCTGGCAAAGCCTCTGCTTCAGTCTGTTCATCACAAAGAAATATACTGTCTACTTCCCAATTAATCATCATCTTTGTTTAGGCCAGAGGAGCCACAATGGAAGGACAAGATTCTGTTCTTAATTAAGCCAGTGCATTCCATTTAAATAACAAGTTTGTACTAGCATAACAGAGAGCAAAGCTCAGACTGAAGGGAGTTGTTTGTTTGTTTGGAATTATCTCAATGTTTTTCTCTGGGAGAGTTCAGAAGCTTGAGCCGAGGATAAAGAAGCTGCAGATCCATGGTTCCCAGATATATTCACATCAAGACAGCATTGTCAGATCTTATCACTGTCATGTCAATCAGCCTTTCAGTTTTCCTTTGCTTCTCCAGAAGAAAATGCTTGCAAACATAAACATGCCTTGCAAGACACTTACTTATTCAAGGACCCCTTTACATTTCATACTAAGTGACATTACAGGCCCACTCGATGGATGTCTGTGGCATTACTCTTGGAGAAAATATGACTCAATGTAAAAACAGTAATATTGCTGTAAAACTAACCCTAAGGAGTGTAAAATAACCCTAGAGGGGAATTTTTCCTGTTTGCACTAACTGGGCCAAATTCTTTTCCTATCTGCAGTAATTAATTTCCTCTATATGCTTGCGCATCTGAGTGGAGCTATTGTATACTTACATAAGGACATGCAGTGAGCAGAATTTGACATGGCAAATGGCTAGCAAGCCTCAAGTTACAAAAAACCTTTTTAAGCAAGGCATCAACATTGCAGCTTTCCAGTATATGTATAATGCTAGGCTTCTAGCTGCTTGAGTGAGTAACAGAAGGAAATTAGATCTCATATATGTGTGCACACACACACAAAAAAACTTTTATGTGATATGCTTTTCCAAATACAGACTATTTCTTTGAGGGCCAGTTAAAGGATATTTACTGCCAAAAAGAGCCATTTAAACACTGCTGGTCACTCCTCCTACTAAGGCCAGGACCAGCAGTAATGAGGTTTGCAATAACAACCAGTTGCTGGACTGTTCAAGTACAGTCAGCATGGGAAACAACTTTATCACTGTGATAAAGCCCTGCAACACTGTAGTTCGTTACCCACAGCAGGCCAGGCATGCTAAGACATTTGTGTTGTGGTTTTTTCTTAAACACAAGTTATTAATAAACGCAACAGTGGTGCAGCTCCTGCACGGCTCATTTGGAGGTTGTACCACCTCACATGGCTTGCAGCATCCACATGTCTCCTCCTGTTTTGATTTTGCTGTTTGATATTTACAGTTGGTTTTTACCTCATTTCCAGCTCCAGGCAGAAAGGTTTTGACTTTGATTGTTTTTCCAGGTGCAGGAAAAGGAGATTCCATCAGACTCCTCATAAATGGATAAACCAGAGCAGCAGATATTCCCCTTCTCCTTTCAACCTCATCCAGGATCTGATCCATCAGTAAGACATACGCGGGAAAGAGACAGAACATGTGAGCACCACATACACTTTTGAAGCATATTTTGAACCACATGTGCCTAAACACATGGCAGATCTAATTCTCCTCTGCCATGCATTTCTTCACTACTGTTAAAGCCACAGGATTTGATTGTACTCTAAAAATGGTTTTCTAGTTATAAAATGGAGCCTGTTTGTGAATGCAGTAAACACAGAGACAAGGAAGGAATAACAAATCTGGAAAGGAGAAAGAAGACTCAGCATGGCAAAAGGGATCTATATTGTTGGGATTTTGCCTGAACAGCAGGGTGAGCTGAAGGAGGAAAAGGTCAAGAAAAATCCCATGATCACAGGCCAGGTCAGCATCATGTCTCAGTGGTACATCTTGAAATTTATATTAGGGAGATACGCTTTATTCCATCTTAGGCACCTCTTCCATTTCAACCTAAAGGGCAGGAAAAGGCCAGACCAGCAAGAAAAGCAATCCTGCCACACTACAATGCCAGCAGAAGTCCACCAGGAAAGACCTTCTGGAAGAATCCTGGCTGTGGCAGCAGCAGTCACGTTGCAGCCTGTGCTGAGCTGGAGCCAGCCACGAGCAGCCTCATGAAGCATGCCCAGCTGTTTACTCTGGGTGTCTGCATTAAGGTCATTTTACTGTTTGACATGATGCAGAGCAGGCAATGTAGTTTTGAAATAAGCAGATGGAACTTCTTACAGATAGAGAGGACTATTACTTTCTTCTCTCTGGTCACAGAGGCCAACATAAATTAGATCACAGCTAAATTTTCCCACATTAGACAGACCATATAGATGACAAAACTAAAGAAGACGAGAAACAAGCTTCAAAGCAGTTAGTGCTTTGACCTGAAATGGTGGTCTTTTAACTACCACTCAAGAGCAAAAGGCCATACAAGAGTTATTGGGTCTGAGGTGTTTTCCCTTGCTTCTCTTGGAAATGCTTTTCACTGAAACAGAACATTAAAAGATACTTAAGCACAAGCTGGTGACTTACAACAATAGCTAGTGACACCAAATGCCAACAGAAGCATTCACTGGTGCATAGTTTCCCCTTCCTCCTTGCAACACAGTAAAGACATAACTAAAGCAAAGCTGACCCTATATACATAGCTTGCATTCCAGTCCATGGAAGTGGCAGATAGCCATAAATGAAGATAACAGTTTCATTCTTGATGTAATTTGCAGCTCAGTGACTATCCTCACCAAAACCAAACCAGCTGCCCAAACAGGAAGTAGTAATGAACCAAGGCTATGCCCTGGGTCCCTTAGTGCTCCTACACACTGCCAGCATGCAGTTATAACATGCCTAACACATAATCTCCTTTTCTGCAGTCACTATTTGATGCTTTGTGTTGCTGGAGTTGGGGGCCATGTGTGTGTCATATCCCTGTCCCAGCAACCTTCACAACACAAATAAAAAGGAGCATTTAGACTGTATAAAAGTTGAACAGAGATGTCGGAAGATCAAATGGTCAAAAACATCTGTTGAAAACATGACCAAGTGAACTGGCTGGAAGTAAAGATACCTGTGGTTCTCAAGTCTTGTCTTAGCAGTAGGTATTACAACAGTGACCATAAAAGGCTTTGAGGAAAATGAAAATAATGCAGGCTATTAGAAACAGGATGATAAATGTTTTAAAACAGAGGACTCCTTTTACTTTTCTGATAAATAATATACAAGTTTTAATATCTCATTGTCTTTCATCACTTGCATTTTTTTGTGAAGACATCTGTTTCTAATTTTCCCTAACCTGACACAGTGAACCGTGATGATTGTTTTCCTCTCACTGGATTTATCTATTAGGACAGCCCAGGTTCCTCTTACTAGGCTGGAAGAGGAGACTGTCTCAGTTTTCACACCACGTCTGTCTCCAATACCAACAAGGATGCTAAGGCTCAAACTCTGCCTCCTCCATTTAACAACTGTTTCATCCCTCCAACCCCTTTCCAAATGCAGTGCTTGGAGTGTGTGCTTAAAGAGCTGTGCTAAATGCAGCGCAGGGCTGGAGTCAGCTCTGTGTGCTGCCAAACACCCTCCTCCCACCCTGGTGTCAGTACCATCAGGAGGGAGGTGGCAGCCCTCTGTAGGACAGTACCACTGTGGGCAGCCTCCAGTGCAGATGGGGTCCTTCTGTGGCCCATGAGCCAATGAGTTGAAAAAGAGTGCAGGTGTGTTACAGCCTCATTTGGGGCTCAATATGCAACTGAGTGGGAGCCTGCCTTCCTGCACAGAGCAAGAATTTGAGGGCTGTGTGGCCAGGGCCTGCTTGCCACAAAGCCTGAGAACCAGGCTTGCCACTGGCCTGCTGAGGCCAGTGAAATTACACTCACCTGCCAGCTCCGGGCTCACTTTGGTTGCGAAAAAACCAAAAAAGACACTTTTTTCAAGTTAGAATGAACTGGGAAAGCAGATTATTTGCAATTTTGGTACAGTGACCGTCCTTGTCTGGCTTCATACTTCAGCTGTGGCGATACGTGGTTGTAAGGAAGACAGGTTGGGTTTTTTCCTTTTTTCCCCCTCTCCCAAGTTTTCTTTTGAAAATTAGTGCACTATCAAAATTAGATAAAAGCATAAAAGCAAAGAAAGAGCTTCAGACATGTCTCCACACCACAAGCTTGGTGAGCTGTGCTATCCTCCCAGAACAATGCATTCCATTTGCTCACAGATATCTGTGTTTAGATACATATTTTGTCTAAGAGACACTGTTACAAATCCTTGTTTCAGAGCTTTATGAAAGATGTCAGAAGCAGAATTGCAACTATTGCAACCCATTGTTTTTCTTCACCCAAGATTTGTGTTAGATAAAGTTTTATCTAGAAAAGCTTGAAACCTGCTTTGGCGATAACATTGTGTATGATTATTAGATGGTATGAATAATACACTATGCTTTTTATTAACTTCAATGATTTACATGTTCTTTTCAGCTTTATTCCTATACCAAAGAACACACACCAAAAAAAAAAAAATCTATGTAAGTTCTATGAGATTTCCCATATCTGAAGAAAAAATCTCTGGCAAATTAAAACAACATCTCTGTGAACACTATGGAATTTGGAAAAGGGGAAGGCAGACATTTGACGTTACACGTATCATAGTTTTCCAGAGATGACCAGCAAACCCTATATGATACTCTGAGATACCCACTGGGTTTTTCAAGACATGCTCTCAGAGGATGAGGAGGCCTTGGCAGCAGGAGAGATATTTCAAATGTTAATCAATCAAAAATGTTTTCGATAGTTAATTTTAATAACTTTTTGCCTTACAAAAGAAGAATCCTTGTGGCTCTGGAGCTGACTGGCACTTAACTGTTTCTGCAGCTATTCAATCCCCCAGTATAGCTGCAATGTCTTGCTTACTGTCTCGAAATTCTTGTGTCAAGAAATGTATTACCTAGGTAAACCCCAACAGCATACAATGCAGCTTTGGATTCATTAATGTGGAGGACAATTAAAAGATTATCCATGCTTCCTAGCCTCCTAGGATAAAAAAAATCATGTCAACAGAGTTAAGCATATAGAATTCACTTATCAAATAATCTTTTTTCTTAACCTCATCATTCCACAGGGTATTGGAGTAAAAGTGGTACTGGCCCATCATTCAAACTGTGGATGCCAAGAATTACAACTCAGCACAGAAAGGCTTTAGAAAACAATGGAAAAACCTTCAGTCAGCCAGATCATACAGACACCCAGATGTTTTCTGAATCAAGTTCGGCCTCAGTCACAGAAGTAATAAGGCATTCTTTGATGAACCCAACAATAGGGATGGAATATCCAAAACAGCACTGTAAAACAGAGTTATCTCCCATCAAAGGAAGAAATTCTTCTCATCTGGTTCATCACTGTGGATGTGTCTCAGTAAACAATCAAATTAAAACTCTGCTTACCTTGGAAAATAAGTCAAAGCACCCCAGCCGGCTGATGACACAGTAAACTTCAGGTAGGCGCGGGCCTTTTCCACTTGGCTGATAACAGTAAAAAGGAGATTTAAATTACGTATTAATTTGGAGTCACAAGCAACTACATTTCTCTCTCTGATCACACAGTTGGCCATCATGCAACATCTTTCACTATCCTTTTCTCCATCAAAATAGCTACTCTTGGAAAAGCATTGTGTTTCTTCCATAAGACAGGAAACTTAAAAAGCGTAAATAGTGCTTATCCACTTTGGAAATCACAGCACATTGGAGCTGTATTCCAGTACTGCTCCAGCTTGCAGCCATAAATGCACATTTAACTGTGACTGTAACTCATGCCTGTGCTATCATAGTCCTCATAGTGTGGTATGAGGAGTGGGGCCACCCTGGGGCCATGTGCTGGAAGATGAGAACTACAGGACTAGTTATGATGGTTTTAGTTCTCCACTCGCTCCATGATGTTCAGAGAGAGCTCAACTTACAGAAAGAACCACATAAACCTAAAAAAAAAGGCAAGCCACATGAGCTAAATCGTTAACTTCCTCAGATTAATGCATGATAAACACCAAACTCTTAAACAGTAGCAAGCATGAATCTATGATGGGCATCCCTCCTCAGCACCCACCCCCCAAAAATAAAACCACCATGTAAAAACCATCCTCTATAACCATGCTATTGAAGCCATTTCCTAGAGAAGCAAATGGTTTAAATAGGTATGACTATGATGTGTATTCCCTCAGCATACTGGACTCTGGAGAGTATCGGCACTGTCTATGAAAGAAGGGTACAACCACTGGCTAGATTCAGCTTATTTACTGGAAAAGAAGTAGAATTAGGTCAATGCTGAGCACCTGAGTAAAACCATCCTCACTGGGAAGGTCCTTCGAGCAGAGAGCTCGTCTGCCTGTGTCCTGCAGGTGTACAACACGCACAGACAGCAGTGACATCCATGCATAGCAGCTTCCCACTGTGTGTTTAATAAGCTGCAATGCAGCTTTCCTGTTTTGTGTAGTTGCAACTAATTTCACCAGATCAGCAGGCACACACTTCCTAGGGGCTGTTATTTTAAGGCGGCAGCTTGTTGACTTCCTATGTAATCCCAAGATACAACAAAGGGAAGTCCCAGCACTGCCTCGCCCAGGAGCTATCTATGTCCATCCCAGCACAGAAATGCTGCAGGTACACTAGCAAACCCCAGTACCCCAGCAGCAAAAAGCTGAAAGTCTGAGACAATAGACAAGGCTGCCGACTACCTTGCAGCTCATGAAGCCAGCTGTGCTTGTGCAGCATGGAGTGAAGAGTAGCTCTAAAAGAATCACTTGGCATCACAGTCTCTTTGTGCAGCTGTACATGGTTGGTATACAACAGCGACAGAATCCTCTCCATTAATAATGACTCTGATAAAGGAGCTCAGTCACTGTTTCCATCAACTTCTGCCCACTTGTACATTCAGCCAAAGTGGCTGATCATCTCCTCTGTATCCACATAGGCAGCCAGTATATTTTCATCTTTGTCTCATCATTAGACTCTGCTGATACAGCGATTAACTTCCCCATGGTGTGTTTGACGTTTACATGCCACACAGATGTTAATCAAGAGAAACTGAGGGGTAGCTGTGTTTTTTAAATCTGAATATTGCAAACTAGACTTGGGCAGTCAGCAGGTGTCTGCCTGCTACAATAAAGACCACAAAAAATACCAAAGCTAAGTGAATACAGATGAGTCTATTTCTGGATCCAAACCTGCTCACTACACGTCACATCTCTGAAAAAGCAGAGCCCTTTTTGTCCATATTAGGTATAAAACCCTTTCTAAAGGCACTGAGTGATTATATCAAGCATGTGGGATTTTGGTTAAAATCATTGTGTCAAATCTGCAGGAATGTCGAAGCCATGCCAGGAGCCTTGGATAGCTCCCAACCAAAAGCTGTCTCACTGAGTGCCAGTAAAAACATCACATTCCTGGGTCATCTATAAGACCAGAAACAATAACTGCTTAGCACTTACTCACAGATCCGCCTTTATGAAATACCATTACTCCCAAACATCTTAAAGGCTCATGTCTCTGAAAGCTGGGATTCTTCCCTCCTCATGCTCATCATATAGGACATCCTTTCCTGTTATTGCAGGGACTTTTTCCTGCAAACAGCGTAGCCTCCCAGATGCACACAAGTCAGAGTCAGCAATCAAAAGCCTCAGGCAGAGCCACTCTGAGGGGCAGGACTTCTCAAAAACACTGGCAACTCTTCACATTAACTTCCCCTCTCAGCCATTAGTTTACACCTCAAAGATGGATCCAAAACACCTGCTTATTAGGCTTCAGTTTGCTTCTTTCCTAGTAAAACATCATATGGGAGATGACACTTCTCCATTCTCTGCCTGGACTCATTTCTCTTCACTTGGGGAGACTTGGGCACTGGGCCTGACCAATGGTACTGGTTTAACCTCCTCTTTTCCCTGAAGAGAGTGCTTCCAAGTTGCAGGCTGTGATCTACAAGGTAGCTACAAAGCCTCAGAGTCATGTCCTCCAAAGCTCACTCTTCCGCAGGATGAACAGGTCCAGTTCAGGGAGCTGTATGGTAAAGTAGCACAGATGAGAGGTTTCTTAGTGACTCTGTCTTGATGCATGGCATTCTTTCTGGAAGAGGGATGGAGGGAACGATGTTTTGTTTTCAGTTTGTTTTTGTGGAGACCAGGATATTTTCAGCCTTAGTCCAGTATCATGAATGAAAACTTTAATGAGTTTGTTGATAACAAGACAGTTTCTGAAGAGGATGAACAAGAACCTGGCTACAAGATGAAGGAGCCGAGGTCTGCACCAGGGCTGGTCTGCAAGTGGCTAAGGACAGTCTTTTTTACAGTGAGTGTAATCTGAAGTTCTCTGACTAAAGTCCACTCCAAAACCTGATTTGGCAGGAGAAACAGTAGGCGTTTGCTCCAAAAAATAAGCCTGACGTTTTTCCCTTTCGAATCACATCTCCCTGCCCATTTACTTGAAATCTATGGGAGCCTTCAGAGATCTCCTCCTAGCCTGGCATAGCACTGAGAATCTCTGAGATACTGCACACATCTGCTTTCAAAGCAAGGCAGGCTGTCCCTACAGTGCTCATACTCACCAGCCATTCAGACTCGTAACTCAGGGGTCTGAGTCTTTTTAAGATACTGGGGAGGCTGCGGGGTACCGGGAAAGTTCCTGGTTTCACAGCTCCAGAAATAACTGGAGAATGCTAGCCCCAGAGGAAGCAAGAGGAAGCAGTGGGGATCAAACACAACATTTTTCCTCCTGGATTTCTCCTACTAGCTTCTCCCACCTACCTGAAGATACACTGCATGGAGAGGAAAGGCAGCAAAACCAGACCTACCAAGCAGCAAGAAAGAGAAACATGCACCTCAGACCTACCTGCCATCTCAAAGAAGCAGGAGTGCAGCAAGAAACAGAGCAGCATCAAAATGAAGACTCCAGAAAAGCTGTGCTCCTTCCTGCCCAAAATGGGACAGGACATCTCACCCGAGATCTTCTAAGTAATTCTTCAGAGAGCAATATTAGGAAAACCAGAGGGAGCAGTAAGGGCTGCCCCAAGGCCAGGCAAAAAAGGGCTGTCAAAAATGCACAACAGCAGCTGTGTTTCCTGGAGGAAGTGGTCTTTGCAAAGCACATGCTTTAGCTCTGTGTAAGCCTCTAAAACCTGGGGGTCCCTCTGAGACCAGAACTGTAGATGCTTCAATTGCAATTAGCTGTAAGTAGAGCAACGATCATGTAACAGAGAGAGTACATAAAAAAACATTTAACTCCAAATGACAATGCAAATGCCATTTTCACACACCCATTGTGTGATGTTTGTTCCCTTCTGCAGAGGAGTGAAAAGGACACTGTTCTAATCCTACCTGGCTCTGGGACCATCTTGATCTTGGAACAATGAAAGATGTAGATTCAATCCAAAGCTTAAACAGGGAAACGTGGTATTCCTGAATAATCTCCCAGCACATTTCTCCTGCTCAGTTATATTAGTCACACACAAGTCGATGGGTGCATATCTTAAATGGATGACATCAAGAAGATAGAGGAGATGCCTCCCATGAGCATTTTTCCACATATGGTAGATAAGGGTTGGCAGTTTCAGAAAGAGAGAGAGACATACTGAAAATCCATCAAAGCTCCTTCTTGCGAACTCTGCTGTTTTGTTGCTGGCTTAATTTAAACAATGGCAGACCTCAGCAGAGGCTGAGAAATAGGTTTGCAGGGTGTTGTGTCAGATCAGATCACCCCTCTTTTAAACTCTCTTAAGCCTAACTAGTCACATCCTCATAGCCCACAAGCCCTAGTCTCACCAGCAAGCCAACATATCCGGAACAGAGATGTTCCTTAATGGTGTCAGGAATCAGAACAATTCAAATGTTGGGAGTCTAAAACAAACATGTCAGTCACAAGCCAGCTGCTGTGGCAACTCTTGATTCCTTGTTAGGGCAAATCCAAATTCAAGCCATGGGAAAACTGTGGGTGTTTTAAATCCAAAATCTTCTCTTAAAGTCGTCTTGTTATGTGTGAACCATGAGCTTTTAATGCCAGAGCACCCAATGTGCACAGGGCTGTCACAGGTGCTTGGGAGAAGCAGGGCGGAGGGAAGGAGGCAAGGGGAAGAAAAGGTTTTCCAATGAGCTTTTTCCAGTTCCATAAACATTAGTCTGCACCCCACAAAAGCTGCTTTCACAGTGTAACAAATTCCTTCTCCTGCCCCAGCAAATGCAAGATGAATTAGTCCCATCTAACAACTGTTCTTCATGTTTTAATGTACACATTTCATGTTCAGGCACCTGCTCCTCCACTGACTCGTCTTAGCCTAGAAAAGTGGTGGAGAAACATTTTTCATGTGAAGAGGAAGAGAGAGATAAAACAAGGCGAAACAGACCCTGAAAGTTTTCATCTTATTTATGCAAGTACAAAGTTACCAGCCAACAAATCCTGGCATTGTCAGGCTTTCTGCTCTGAGAACTGGGTCTTCTCAGGTGTCTCCCCTGTATGATTTCTATGTGTGTCTCCTACTGTTCCCATTAGCCAGCTGCAGCAACGAACTGCAGGACATTGTTTTGAGGATGCAGTATCTTATGCTTTATTATTGCCCCACTAGCTATAACTGACACCCCTCAGCATCTGCAGCAACTCCCATAGCAGTAAAGCCTAGGATGCTCATGAAGATCCCATAAAGAGCAGCTTACATAGTGTGACTCCCTGGGGACAAGGACTGGCACAGCTGTGGATCCCTGCCATAAAGACACTGACAACCCAGGCTGCTGAGGAGCTGCACTGGATCCAAGCATCTCCCAAAGGATACAGGCCTGGTGTCTCTCTGGCTGTCCACACCCTTTTTCTGGGCTGTAGAGCCCATTCATGGCCTCCCAGTAAGGAAAGTTTTGCAGATTTCCCAGTACTGGTGGGTCTCACAGCTGAGGCTCTGTCAGCAGAAACCCACTGAGAAAGTCCCTGCTTTCACCACTGTGATCCTTATATATCCACTGTGCTCTTACTTGCACAAGCCTATGGGGTTGCACAGATAAAGAGCTAAGACTTCAGTCACACCCTTTAGAAGGCAATTTTTAACATATTAAATCAAGGTAATTAGTAAAATGAAATTATACACTTAATCAAATTAAAAATCTGTATTTTACAAGGAACACTCAGGGTCACCCTTTTCTTCCCTGCTGTGTGCTCCTGCTGTTCCTGCGCTCTTGCTCTCCCTTCTGCCCCTATCCAGGTTGCTGCCCCATAGCACTGGGGGCATTGTAATGTCCACTGGAGAGGGCTTTGACCAGTGGGGTGAGGCTAAGCT
>NW_009924995.1:3750-18394 GCF_000696875.1 Nestor notabilis | reverse complement strand
AACTGCTCAAATCACCTTTGCTGCTGATATGTGCATATTGCAGAGCCACAGCCCAAGAACCGCTCCAGAAAAGAGCCTAGCAAGTTGATGCGTTAATTAGCATGGAAAAGAAAGTTAAATCAATCCGAGTTATTAAAGAAAAATGTCTTATTTGCAGTAAAATGTCTTAGTAGTGAGAGTTAATATCTCTACTATATATAGGCTCGTTTCCTTTTATATGAAGATGCATACTTCTCACATCAAGTCACTAGGAAAGCTGTTACAGGACTGCCTTGGAGGTATCAAGATGTAACTGGAAACTTGCTATCTATGGAAGTGCAGATTGTTTGCTGTGGTACAATAGATTACATTCCATTCTAATCCCATTCCAAAATGAAACAAAACAATATAAATACGTATAAATGGGATACTGTACAGGATCTGCAGTACAAACAGAACATAATTGTCACTGTATCCCTTGAGGTAGTTTTGGCAGGGTTTTAGAGTACACACCCCAAAAAAGGGGTCTGGAAGAATGTGAAATCTGAAGGCAGAAAAGAAAAAGCAGAGCAGTTTTTTCATATCACAACATGCCAAAGGAGAACAAGGCTGACAAAAAGTAACTGTTTCATAAACAACGGACTCGGAGCACCAGCCTCCGCAGAAGACACAGATAGCCATCCCTCCAGGATCAGGCTGGTTGGCCCATCCAGCCACGGAGCTGAGGACTGCCAAATGCTCTGAAAGGTGTGACACCTCCAACTGGGTATTACAAGAGCATCGCTCGCCAGGACAGCTGGGAAATATTTTCTGAGGAATTAGCCTCACAGCAGTTGGCTTGTCTTGAAGCAGAGCAGTTCATAATGATTTTAGAGTTTTCTTATGGCTCTATATTATACATTATGGCCCCACCTTTCTCTAATGTTTGCCAAAAAACTGCATGTAGTTCCCAAATTACATTTGTTGGATTTGACAGAACTTGTGGGTCAGGAACGGGACTAATTGGAGGAGATGCCATGTGCTCCTGGCAAGCCACCCTGACTGAATGTCTCAAAAACTGCTCAGGAAATCGAACACCCAAATACAAAAATGTGTTTTAGAGCCCAAGGCTCTGGCATGTAAACAGTGCCTGCAGAATTTACCTGCTCCTTGCTGCCTGCACAAACTTTGTATTTGCACAGATAAAATAAACAAGTGTGGATGTAACTGTGAACAGAAATGCCATGCTGAAGTACACGTCACTGAGGCTGTTCCACCCACACATCAATATTTGCAGAGGACACGAAATTGTTATGCTTTGTGAGCACAGCTGAACCCTATGGAGAAGGTACTTCAGGTAACAACCCCAATTCCACCATTTCTCCGAGCAGGACAGGAAGAGGTTGCAGGATCCAAACAACAGTAGATCTCTGCTACTTTTGCTTTTTCCGCAGATAAAGAAATGTTGAGATGTTCCTCCGCAGCTTCCAAAATCTTCTGTCTTTCTAAGCCCCAGACTGTGCCAGTTTTGTTCTCAGAAGGCCCCAGAAAGGGACAAACTGGTTAAGTACAGGGGTATCCCTCCACCTTCTGCAGGGTAGGTTGTACCAGTGAGATGAGACATGTCAGCTTCTTCATGTCAGGTTTTGGTACCAGATGAAACATCCTAAATTAAGTCATCTCCCAGGACAGCAGCAGATCAGCTTTATAACTGGATTTATAATTATTAGCTAGATTTAACAAGTACTTATTTTTCCCATTTTTAAATTATTTTTTACTATCTGGTTGATTGAGTTTTGCCAGAGCCAAAAACAATCTCCAATCTCCTAAAACAAAACACCATTTATATAAAAGTATGTAGTATTGCTTTAATTCTGTTCCTAGTATTTCCTACTATGCTAACATATGTTCTGCACCAGCTGAAAGTTGGTGTTCTATTTTTTACGTTGCCTTTATTGAAGGGTGGATTTCACTGAGCCTTAAGTGAGTAAAAAAAAAAGCCTATGGTAATCCTTCACTGACAAGCTAATTCAACATTCCTGTGCATACTTCTTTTTTACTGTTGCCAGTTATTTCCATCTCAGTGTAGCCCAGGATCAATTGGTTTGCTTTTCACAAATGTAAGCTCTGTGTGTATTCCAAACTTGCCAATGTTCCCAGAAATAGAAAAATCTTAAACCACCTTTACCTGGTGGTGAAAGCATTCCATAATTTAATTCTATCAACACCTTATGAGGTTTTGTTATTTTTTCCAAATATACCTTATTATCCTCTTAAATGACAACACATTAAAACATAATTGAATTGTACTGCTGCTATTGTTACACTTGTTTACACCAGCAAGGACACATTTTAGGTGCTTCTCTTGCTTATCTCTAAATCACCTCCTGACCAGCCCCAGATTTATTGCAGCACAAGCCTTCACTGGCATTTCCTTTTCATCTATAAACCTCATTGTGGCCTACACTTACACACTGTGTTATACAGAGTCTCTGTGATGTTACCTATGGCAAATACCGCCCACAGAACTGATAAACAAGTTTTCTGCTATGTTAGGTTAAAAGGAGCTTCTTACAAATAGAGGAACCACACACAGCAGAACCTCCCAGACAGAGCAGCTGCTGTCTGCATGACAAGGAGCTTTACCATAGACAAAGAGCAGGGCCAGGTACAGGCAGCACACAGGATGGAGGATGCTGTTCTAACGAAACCAAGTTGCTCTGTCTACTGGAAGCCACTGAAAGATACTGAAGGCAGGTGTGCCCGCTTGGAAAGATAGGAAATCATATGCCAGAAAGGGAAGGAAGGGGAAAATGCCAGTGTCTCTTTCTTTTAGATAGGGGGTACTATTTACAGTCTGCAATGCTGCTGCAGACATTCATTTTGCAGAGAGTATGCAAAAGGCTTCTGCTGCGTCCCATACCCACATGAGCGCTCCGGCCAAGTGTAGACAACTGTCATGTGAACAGCACAGGAGCCGTGGCTCTCCACCTAGTCACTCACAACTAGCTCCAACCCTACCCAAGAGGTGATGAGCACAGGCTAGTGAAGGAACAACCAACTGCTTAATGCTTTGCTGCCATCCAGTCAGGTCTGCAGGATGAACAGCATAATCCCTGTTTGCACCGTCCTTCACCTGCCTTAATACACTTGGCAGCCTTTGTGCAGTCCTTCCCTCAACATACACACACTGCCATGCTCTCAGTTTACCAGGTGACAGTCATTTTCCAGTTTATGAGGCTGAGCCTTGTCCTTGACTGTCCCTGGTAATGAGAACTGAAAAGGAGCCTGAGGACCTAGACTTCCCAGCACTGGCACCAGCTGATTGCATGGTCCTGAGCAAATAGTTATGGTGCCATGCTCTCCATCATTGTTGTCCTCCAACTTGACAGGGTGGCTTATTTACTCACCTCATGGACCTGTTGCAGACTGATTAGGCAGTGCTGGCAAAGTACTTTGGAGATGCAAGCAGCTGTCCAAGAGATAAGTACTACTCACAAATGTTTAGAATACCGCATCTGCCTGTGTTGGCAGTGTTGTAGTATTTCTGATTCTGCTTGAAAGCATGTAATGTAAAGAACTTTAAAAGTAAGTGCTCACACAGGAAACTTTCCACATTCTTATGAATTTTCTACAAGATGGGATCTATTTGATTGAGACAGCCATTACAAATTCTTAGTTACTCGAGCTTCCAAATTTCTGAGTGACTAACTCCATTTTCTTTTAAACCCATGAAAGACAACACCCTCAAAGTTCAGACTATAGTTTTGAAATATTGCTTAACAGAATTCTGTGTTTCAAGATGAAGGTGATGTACTTACCAACAGCCTCCTGCAATAACCAAACCGCCGGCTCCCATCTTCCCCAGTCAACATGAAAGAGAAGGTCTCACTAGAAGAAAATAAATTGCCCAGACCTTACTACCAGAACTGCAGCACAGCTATGAGATGGATCATCTAGAAAGGGATACTGCTTTATCCAGTGATAGATGCTACCCACTGGAGGGTCTTGCCTCCCTCTGCCTATCATCTGAACATACTCTGTGGACAAATTCAATCAGCTGTAGGGCAAAAATATCTGCACAGTTGTGGACAACCTAGCTATCTTCTTATAAGAAGAGGTGGCTGCTGGATTTCAGTGACATGGCAGTCCCTTTTGCTGCAGAAGGAGTGCAAGAAGCAGATTTGGAGGGCACTATGGAAATGCTGTATCTCCCTTAACTTCTAGTAGATCCTGTCTTTGGACCGTGCTTTGTTCTTAAAGGGGGAACCTTAGATATTCTCCAAGATTAGAGAAAATTTCTGACTCAGAAATAACATAGATTTCCAAAATCCAGCTCATTTTATATCCCTGCCTAGGATAAGTACCGTTTGTGACACAGAAGTGAAACAGAGCTTGAGGCTATAATTACAGCACAGGTAAAGGGATGGGTCTGTGAATTTGTGCTCAGACTGATAAACATTCCTGACTGCTTTGCAAGTTTTAAATGACATTCTATATTCTTTCTTTGTGCTGGAATGCCAAATTTTATATAATTATAGCTTTATATGGGAGGAATATCTTGTTTCACAAAGATGGGCTCATGAAAGGGAGCAGCAGCAGAAGAGGTGAAATGCCATGTAGGCAAGGCTGTGTGCTTCTCATACCAGTGTTATTGCCAGCTTCTCCTTCAGTGTTTCCAATAACTCACTATTCAGGTGTTTCCATGTACTGAATAATACAGCCAAGCAACACAGAATAGAACATGGTAATGTTGCATGTGCCATAGCTAAGCCAATAAAAAGTTCCATACATATTCTTGGCTACAGTAATTCCTGCAGGTGAACACTAGTTTCTTGTCATTGTTGAAAGTCCCTCTAGACACACTCTGAACAGGTCTTACTTCATTCGCCTGTCTCGGACCATGCATCCTAAAAAGCCATCTCATGTTCTAGGGGAATATGAGGAGACTCCACGTGGAGTACTGTGTTCAGCTCTGGAGTCCTCAGCACAGGAAAGACATGGTCCTGTTGGAGAGGGTCCAGAGGAGGGACACAAAAATGATCAGAGGGATGGAGCACCTCTCCTGTGAGGACAGAGTTGTTCTTGTTCAGCCCGGAGAAGAGAAGGCTCTGGGGAAACTTTATTGTGGCCTTTCAATACTCAAAGGGGGCTTCTAAGAAAAAAGGAGACAGACTTTTTAGTAGGGCCCGTAGCAATAGGACAGGAGGCAATGATTTTAAACTTGAAGAGGGTAGATTCAGGCTAGATATTGGGAAGACATGTTTTACAATGAGGGTGGTGAAACACTAGCACAGGTTGCCCAGGGAGGTGGTAAGTGCCCCATCCCTGGCACTGTTCAAGGCCAGGTTGGACTGGTGTATCTTAAATACTTCCATTTATGCTTTTGGGTTTAGCACTGAGATTAACCATCAGATGTCCTCCCCTCAGCCACACAGGCCTGTGAGGCAGGGAGAAAAGGGAAGAAAAATAACACAGAAGTTAAAAAAGATTAACTACAGCTGCTTGAGCCTGCAGTGTCCAGGACTCACACTGCTGCTTCCTTAATTGGGCATCAGCAAGCCTGTGCCTGCTCCAGACACACTCCCACCAGCACTGCAGCAGAGGAGCAGCGGAGGGTTTACCTGTTGTATTCAGAGACAGGGAGCCAGTCCTTGGCATCAGGAAAGCAGAACTGAGGGATAGCCTTGAGGCGCTCCTCAGCTTCACGCATCTGCTTGGTTGGTCTTTCTAGCTGTGGGGGAGAAAGTTGAGGTTCAGTCAGTCACTGTTGGTGCCAGGTTCACAGCACCCCTCAGGTGTGGGGTTATTAATGAGCTCTGAAGAGCAAGGGCCCATCACCTAGTTCTTATTTGTGCATGGCAGAGTGAGACATGACCCCAGGACAGGCTTGCAGATGCTAGTACAACATAGATAATCACTGCTGCGTGTTTTCTGGTGTGGTTTTTTTTGTTTGCTTGTTTCTGTGTTTGGTTTTTCTTTTAAAATTGCCAAAAACTCCCTTGTTGCACAATGGCCACTTAAAACACAGTCCTAACTCGAATTCCTTTCTGCTGCAAGAGCGCAAGAGAAATCCCACAGATCAGCAGAAGTCTTTCCATTGACTTCAGTGATTTTGGAACAAAACCTAATATAGCCAAAATGAGTTAAAAGTGAAATATTTAGAAACTGAATTTAAACAAGTCTTTAAAGTACCTATTGTGAGGCCAAACTCTCCAGCACTGGAAAAGATAAATTTGTAAACAGGGAAAGCTTACAGTCATTTTCTCTATGCCCTTCACTTTGTAACAGATCACTCTGGAACAATTATGAAAGCTGAATGATTAACTCCTTTTAAAAAACAGTTTTATATTAAATTTCCCACTTATTCACCTTATTCATCCTAGAATGAACTGTACGTAAGAGTTTTTCTTTTACCTTGGGAAACTGGTATGTCACTTCTGGGAGGTAAGTGTTTTTAGTGGGCTTCTTTTTCAGTGACACTACCACAAAATACTCAAATAACTCCCGTTCCTGCCACTCAATCAGCTCCAGCTCCAGGGTTCGATAACTTGGAGCCCTCTTCAGCATTGACTGGATGTGTACTAGACGTTGGGTATGAGCTAGCATTGGGAAAAAAAGGAGAAAAAAAGACAGATCATTACCTGGTACTGTAATGTGTAGGTGTAAGCCACAGCCATTCACAAAGGACTTTCAATTTGCCAGTGTATTATTCCAAGCATGTTCTCCTTTCAAAAGCAAACCTTCATATTGTAGTCTCCCTCACTAATTGAACCTATAAATCGTAACTCTCTCCAAGTACTGAAGTGATGCAACACTAAGTCACTGAAATAATTTGCAGTTCATAACTGTTACCCTGCCAAAGGTCTGCTTTTTCTTTTCACATAAAATTAGATTGTAAGCCCTTATGTGGGTGTGCAAATGACCTAGGGCCTCCAGGGTGACACATCTCAGGCCTGACTTGGACCTGGTTTACATTAGTGAAACACAGGTCTGTAACCTGTCCGTGCTTAGCACAGCTTTATGCTAAGAACCACTGAAGGTGTATTTTCTCCCTTTCTACAGCACAGGCTTAGTCCATACAAGCCATGGAATTATCTCCAGGGAAGCGAAGAAGTGCAAATTGCCTCCTGTGGGATTGTTTTGCTTGTTCCAGTTCAGCTGAGGGGCAATCTTAGATTCATGGTCACATCCAGTCCTGATTCACAGATATGCCTTGATCCAGTGACTTGTCAGTAGACTCCTATGGCAGACTAGTCAGTAACATCATTACCAGTTCTGGTAGACCAGTAAGTGAAAACAGCTAAGTAGAACCTGCTTCCTGCATGCTTTTCATACACCAGGATCTCAGTGCAATGGGAAATGGATCAGCAGCAGCACATGTCAACCCCTTAAGGCTATGTTCACTGACGCTGCCCCCAGTTTGCAAAAGGCAGGCTGTCCCTTGTGACAGGGAAATAGGATGTCACAAGCACTTGATCACAGCAGTAATTAACTGACAGAAAGAAAGGGAAACCCCTTGAAGACCAGCTGTCATCAACTCGTTCAACAACACAAAACATAAAAATTATTTCGATAAAGCACTTGGGTCTTGATGCGACTGCACAACTAGGGAAGCTAAATCCCAAGAAATAACCTGCCTTGTCCTGCCGTGACACAGCCCCACACTGCTGGCCAGTGCTTCGTATTTGCACAAGGTGAAACCAAAGAGCTCACCCCACCTCAACAGCTGGGGACTCAGTGAATCCCGTCATGCTACAAGTGACAACTGGATCTTTGGCTCAGGATGCTCTGAAAGCATCAATGTAAATTTAAGGTCACACAGGAGCAGTCAGTTAGGGAGTCATCAGAATGAAGATCTTCCATTCCACAACAGTCTGGGTAAAAGCTTCCAAGTTTCCAGTGAAATTAGAATTTTCCCCCAGTAACAAGAGATTGTCCAGGCCCTGTCTATCTTCTTTCACGGGCTATGAGCAAAAACAACCCCTGTATTTTCTGACACAATGAGAAACAGAACTGAAAGTGCTTTTGGGCTGGCACCTGTCTACAAGAGAGCAATGAGTCTTTTTCCACACATCACACTACATTGCTGCATTCAGCTGGTTTTGGGTGGTCTTGCCACCACCTATCTGGAGCAGATCTTTTTCCCTAAGACAATTTTTTCCAGAAAGTTTTCCTGCATGAACAGTAAGCAGGTGACATCTGCTGTAGAGAGACACAAATGCTTGACCTTATCTTATAACCACAGCTCTGCACTCTTAGGGGTTTCCCCCTCATTTATGAACAACGTGATAGAGTATTAGTAATAAAATCTGTTGTTGTTGCCCTCATCATTTTTATAGTTCCCTCTGTGTACCAAGACTTTTGAGAAACTAATTTACTGGCCTGGCTCAAGCAGAGTTTGTGCAGGTGCTGTGCACTGATAAAAGAATTTCTACAATTTCAAGACTGCAGACCTATAAAAGAGTATAAGAACCATTATGTTGGATCAGACCCAGAATCTGGCCTCCAACAGCAGCTAGCAGTAACTACTTAAAGCACTGTATGAGTAAGAAGAGAGCATATTTATCCAATCTCAACCCTCTAAGTTTGCACCCAGTAGTCAGTCTGGAAAACATCAGCATCTGTGAAGTGGCTGACAAAGCAAAACTATCAAAGGTCCTGTTCTTCATTATATGACACAGTTGCCAAATCCTTGTTAGATCCTCTCAGCTCATTTTGTCCTTGCTTTCTACATTCATGCTCCTGTGTTGGAAACTTTGTGAGCTCTGCAGTAATGGAGTTAGCACAGTTCAGGAGGGAAAACACAGACCATCATGGACAGGAACAATGTGCAGTAGCAGGAGAAGGTACATTACTAAAGTCTGTGACAGTGGCTGACTAAAAGTTACTGAAGGCTGATCCCTTACCTTTAAACCTGTCATCTGAGTCACTCTCACTCTCGCTGTTCTCATCTGCAGAGGAGATAGAGGGATCAGTTAATGCAAAACCAAAGCAAACATAAACTTGGTTGACTGTGGTGAAACTGAGAAGAATCGTATCTCCCATTGAGCCTTGTGATCCACACATGCTCTCTCCTCAGTTTTAAATAACTTGAAATAAACAGTTTTAATGGCTCCTTAGACTATGTTTTTCTCTGATTAAGTTTCAATTTTGCTTGAGAATAAGAGCTTTATTTTCATTAAAGTGCAAAATTAATTCTCCTTTACAGCAACTGGTTGCTCTGAACCTCCATCTATGCTAAGCCACAAGGTGAATGTGCTATTTGGAAAATGGATTTTAACCCTACCACTTCTTTTTCAGACTTTAATTATTTTGAGTAAAAGCTACCCAGCATTTCAGAAGTTGAAGTAAGCCCTATGATCTTTCAATCACCAGAATCCACCAAACTGAGCAAGAGTAATGTGCAAAAGTATCCTTATAACAAGGTGTATTTCTGGGGTGAACTCGCACTGAAGCTCTGTTAAGCTCCTACTACAAATATGGCCTGAATTTCTTTTTGGCCCTTGCTTTTGCAGAAGCAGTCTGAAGCACAGTGTGAGTTACTTTCACATGCCAGGAAAAAGCATGAATGAATTACAAAGTCGAAATCGTGAATTTTGGACAAAACTTACAGATGCAAACTACTTAAAAAGTGAATTAAAGACTCAGCTGGAAATTCTAGCTGATTATGGGATTAACAGGATAGACAATGACGAGACTCTCGTTTATTTTTAGCTCATCTCCATTTTCTCCTCCTGCACACCAAAAGTTATCACTGTTTGCAGATGAAAGTTCTAAACAAAGTAGAGCCCAGGGTAGATGTGGATGAAAGAAGGAAATCGGTTAATCCTGTAACATTCAAATGGATTCACTGAACCACAATGCTTGTGTCATACCTCGTAGGGACGCTGTTTCAATATTGGACATAGAAAGTTTCTTCAGTCGTTTTTTCCCTCTTTTTGCACTATAGATGGAATTGATTCTTTGGACAAGCTGCAAAATAAGAATATGAGGAATCAGTAAGACCAAACACTTTTCTGCAAGGAGACTTTTAACTTGTCTATCCAAACAAAGAATTTGACCATGGATGACAGGCCAGCTGAACCCCCAAAAGTGTTTACTATTTCAAAATGCATCTATCTCTCTCATTTTGATTCCTATTTGTTTGAACCACTTATTTTGAAGCTCACTCCTTTACCTATGGATATATTCTTAAAAGTATTAAATAACTCAGAAGCTTAAACCCCATTTTTGAAAGTCTTGTAGAGATTTTCAATAAAAGCACGATGAGCCTAAGAACTCAAAGGTAGCTGTTATCCTCTACTACCTTTTTCTCTACGTCCCTGTTTCTCTCTTCACTTCCATTATCTAAGTAACAGTGATCCATTAGTCATATCCAACTTTGCCAAACTCTTCTGAACCTTAAGATCATATTTCATTTTGAATACGTAAGAGTAACTTGTGTTAACACCTCTCTGAACTGAGATTTTAGAGTGTTCAAATGAGCACAGAAGGAGATAGCCCTAGTTCTTTAAAGCCTTTCAGGCACAGAGTGAACAAGCATCTTTGGATCTATATAATATCAGCTGAGGATCTGGCCCATATGGACTCCTCCTCTCTCCCCCTTCCAACTCGTGCTGTACTTGCCTCACTTCAGAGGTGCCTTATCTACCGCCTCCAACATTATACACAAAAGTATTTTGAAGTTAGCTGCTAGTGCTGCTTTTCACTAGCTTGAATCAGCACTAGCCAGAATTTTAACTCCTGGTAATCATCTTTATGATTTCCCTCAGGAGAGCTAACGCAGATAATAACTGTCTACCCAAAAAAAATCTGAGATGATGAAAAATATTAATGAGATAACTTCTGTTAAGTGCCTTCAACAAGAGGTTGGGATTACCAAGAATTTGTAATTGAACAGAATATTGTAACTTCCGGAGAGTCATAAATATGTAGCTATTAATCTTCATAACGTTTTATGAGTCATGAATAGCATATTTCATTCCATAGCAACTTTACTCATGGAACTATAATATATTTTACAAAAGCTTTTTTACCTCAACTTGCAGAGAGAAAAAAACTCAGTGCAACTGATTTGCTGAGGACACAGTAGAAAGTCAGTAATAGAGCTGAGACTGGAACAAAAACTCATGCAACCCCTCCAACAGAGGAAGAGGGTCTGGCCCAGAACAGGCAGTTTGAAGTGTTAAAGTCCTTTCTTGTTCTCCTGCTTGAAGCAGTATTAGGGAGTTTGCCTCCACATGCTGACTGAGCCATGTGCACCCTAAAAACAAGGCTCAGCCAGAACTTCTCTGCATGCAGCCATGTGCCTGGCCCACTGGGAACCTGCACAGCATCATGGCAGAGCCAGCAGCATGAAACCTTGCCCAGCACATGCCTCTGCCCACAAACTCCTGCACATAAGCACTAAACAAAGCACTGGGAACCAGGAGTGAGGGACCTTCCTGGGATTGCCTGCTTGAGCTACCTCAGCAAGGGTAAAATATCTTCACTGTGGTGAGGAAAGCCCAGATGTTTAAAGCATTCAGATATTGCTTCACAAAGCATCACTAGGGTGGTACAGAATAGGAGTTTCCTAGGTTCAAGCTTTTCTCTCTAATAACTACATGTTATTTGATTGAGAAAGAAAAAGAGAGCTTCTCCAGTAATGCATGACTCTAGGAGGCAGAGTGGTCAAAAATAGATATTATCATTTATGATAATTATAATAATTATGATAATAAATTATGAGATAATTACAATAATTATTAGATAATAAATGATAATTAATAATGATATGTATGATAAAATGATGAACATCCGTATGCGGAAAGCATAATTTCATATAAGGAGAGTATCTGTCACTTATATTGAAACAAACAAACAAATAAATAAATAAATAATGGTAGGCTACAAAACTAACATCGAAACTGTCCAAGTTCTACTCAAAACCAAGTAGTAAGCTACTCTGCAAGTTATTCTATAACTTCCTTCACAGATTTATGCTCGTTTGTTCAGTAGTCTATTCCAAGAAAGTAAAAATATAGTAAATATTAAGGATTAATTACATCCTTAGACAGAATTTCAGACTAATAGACAAGAGCATAAAAATCTCCCTCCACTCACAGTATTCACAGTCATGTACTTTAAAATATGCTCTCTAATAAGAACAGGAAAGAGCTGATACAATAAAAATCAGCTTTGTTCAGAAGTCAAAAATAAAGATATTGGCAGTGCTCTCGTTGTTATTGTACTTGAAGAGGTTTGTTGGTCTCTTTTGTTATTGTTTGGCAGCTTGGGATTTTATCGCATCCCATTTTGAACTGGAAAACTCCTCGAAAAACGGAAAATTAATTTTTTCTTCAAATCCATGAAGACAACAGGGTTATCGGGATGGAGTGGATTGTGAGTAAATGAAGGGAAACATATTAGGCCAATAATAGTTATTGTCCTGAGACCAGTAAATAAATGATGGTGGAAAGAAAAATCACTTCAGATGCTGCTGCATGTTACAAATAATAATTGCTTGGTCATCACCCATTCAAAATCATAGAGTTAGGTACACAACAATGCTCTGGTCCACAGAGTTTCAAGTGAGGTCTGGAAACCAGAATTGGCTTAAAATCAGCTCTGCACAAAGATGGCAATCAGATGTTTGCTACTTTTGGATCAGGGCAGTTACCCACTCCAGAGAAGGGATTTTCACAGTCTGACTGCATGTAAAAAAGGAGTACGCCTTGGGTCCTGAGAGTCACAGTTTCTGTGTTGATCTCAACTTTCCCTTGGGATACAAAAAAAGCTTTCAGTGATGGCTAAAGGCCAGATAGTGCAAGCTCCTGCAGACAGGTGACCTATCCTCAGCGTAACCCTGATCATCCCGCCAATACCTTTGGGATCCTCCTGGCCCGCCGTGTAGACAGCAGCTCACTTGTGGTACTCAGGCTGTCCTCATTGATGCTGGAAGGGGAGGAGGGAATGCCAAGCTGAGCCAGCAGAAGCATGTCATCATGGCTGTGCCGCTTGGGCAGCCGTGGTAAGCGATGGCTCTTCCTTTCTGACCAGTTGCTGATGCGCAGAGACTGGCTGCTGGGCTTCGAAGGTAGCTGCAGGAACAAGAACAGGTTGAGCTCTTGCCCTCCTCAGCAACACTTAGTGCAGAAGCAGCTCTTTGTGAGTGGTGGCAGCTACACAAGGACATCATGCCAGGTGAGGCACTGCTCTGTGGGTTATGTGCAAAGGGAGGGTTTAAGATCAAAATGAAGGGGCAGGGGTCAATAACTAGCACCTTAAATTTCAAAGAAAACAATAGTACTGTTAATTTTGGTGCATTTCCGTGTTCCCGCATCACATCAACTCTGTGAGCCTTCAAACCTAATCTAAAGGCTTGGCTGACGTCAGAACACTGACCTAATGGGCCTGATCCATCTCTTTGACTTGCAGTAGTGAAAATCAAGACCAATTAAACAGAAGTTGCTATTTTATCTTAGAGAAAGAAAGTAGGAAATCAAGCTTGTGCTATTTCTATGATGTTAAGTAGTTGTAAGATCTGCCAATGTACAGAGGTACAGTTACCCAGGCCTGCACTCCCAAAGAATTCATTTAAAACACAAAACTTATTGCAGGTGGAAAGGGAAAAACCTCACTGACAGGATTAAGCACCAAGTAAAAACCATATTTTCAAAACTGGGGTTCTTTTGGAGCAGCCATTTGAGCAGCTCTGCCCAGCTCTTAGGAAGTTTAACCAGCTGGCTGGCAAGGCCAGGTCACTGCCTTCTCCTCCTGAGCACAAACACTGTGAGAAGCTGAACCAGCACGACTAGAAAAAAGTACTATTATATCAAACAGCTGTCAACTGGCATTTACTAATATTCTATTAGCAGTATTATGAGCTAAAAACCTGCAGTAATAAATGTCCCATTTGTTTTACTTGGAGAGCTTAACTATTACAGCACCACACTACCTGGGATTAAGCATAGGTGTTTCTGTAGGTGTGCGTTTTGCACCACAAATATAATGTCATCAATAAAACATTATTTTTATATCTGACGACTTCAAAATCTGATGAATGGGAGAGGAGAAGACACAGTGGGATTCAAAATGACCACAAGCCAGTGTTGCCAGTGTTTCAGAGGCCTCTGCTTAACACAGGTTAGCATGCCAGAAAAATCTGCAGCAGTCTATACTTTAATGAAAGGAATTCCTTTTGGAGATGACTGTTGAAACACTGCTGACCTCCTGATCTCTTCCATCTTGTTTATCATCATCCAAGACTGAAAAGTCATGTTGCTAATCCAGCTATGTTGCTATGATGGAAAAACGGGGTGATAAATCGTTGCCAAAGCTGCCATTCTTCAGGAAATTGAGACTTTTCTATTTCTGGTCATTGGAGAATTACCCAGGCCCATAGCTGACCTGCTCTTAGTGTCTCTTTGCTTTAAATATCAGCACAGTGACAGCACAACGATGGCAGGGCAGACTCCTGGCAGGAAACTCCTGGCAGCATTTCCAAAAGAAGCTACCAGAATAAAGATAGCCCTGTTGCAAAGCTACCAGAGAGGGCTTATTTACTGAGCAACTTTACAGAACTCATTTTAATCTGTATATTCTTTGGTGACCCTGTGTAAAGCAGAAAATGGGACAGTATCTTACTATGAACCTATATGGTTCCTACCCTAATGGTAAACCCAGTTGGATCCTCTCAATG
>NW_009924995.1:0-3719 GCF_000696875.1 Nestor notabilis | reverse complement strand
CCTGCTGAAAATAATTGTTATGCATAGAATGTCTCTTACTACAGGGTTATCTTCATGGCTAGTTTCTGTTTCTCCTTACTCTGCCCAATTACTAATTTTCACTTGTTCCCTTTTTAGCAGCTTTGCTGAAACCACTCCTGTCTTACAAATGATGTGCTAGGTGCATACTAAGAACCCTGGTGATATTTCTTTTGTCTCTTGGACTGTCATGCACACATGCACACAAAATAAGTGAAAGAAAATATATTCAGTTTTGTTCTAGGTCTCTTTACAAGATAAAACTGTAAGTTATTGTGACCTTTTTGCTCACTTGCAATGTTTCTTTTGATTCAGTGCAAAACAAAGTTCTTTCAAAAGGTGTTTTGAATCTCATAATTGAGTATGTGATGAAATTTATGTTTTTCCTTACGAACACAATGATCCCATAAACAACAAAGCAACCTGGCATTTCACAGCATTCACAAAAAACAGACTGCTTTGGAAAATTCATCACAAAATGGAAAGTCTGCAGAGTTCCAGGTCTTTTATTTTATGCTGTAAACACAACTTATACAGCCTCGTTAAATGCAGACACTCAGGTTTTTCTGATTATTTTATTATTCATTTATTGTGGGGGGGCATACTTGGCCTTCACCATTTTACAATAAAACATGCCATGCTATGCAATTCCCATAAGCAAAGTCACAACAGGCCACACATAACAATATACGGGCAAGACTAAGCAGATGACTTTTCCCTCCCTAAAGCTGAGCAGCTTCTTATAACTAAAAGCCCAGCAGCAAGTGCAGAGGCAATTCACCTACTGATGCAGCCATCCCGATAACTTAGGGCCAGATTCACTCACAACCAGCCGGTGGAAGGATTCTGCTGAAACTCATCAGGCTGTAGCCCAGCACAAAAAGCCATCAGCTTCAGCAGCGCAGTGCTGAGAAGCTGAGCTACAGCTGCCAAGAGCATTCCCAGCAACGATTTATGCATTTGATTGCACTCCTTTTCCAGATACTCTTTCTCATTCGATACAGCTATTCTTCCTCTTATGCCAAGATTGATTTTCTTACTAAAGTTTTAAATAAGCTTCAAGCCCAGAAAGACCGGCGTTACCTGGGGAGGTGATGTGTATTTCCTGTCCTGCGGCGTCCACATCCTGTGCAAAGAATCTAGGGAATTCTCGGAGAGCTGATGAGATTTTCGGCCCGCGTGACGGCCTTTCAGCTCCACATCTTCGTACGGGTTTTCCTTGGGTGACTCGCCTGCACGTTTTGGGGTTTTTTTTAAGAAAAGAAAAACAGACAGGAATGTAGAGTTAAAAAAAAAGAAGGAAAAAAAATCATGTGAACCAAGTGAAAGGCTTTTAGAAAAGCTCCTCAGCTTTCAGCATGACTCATCCCTCTAGCTGCAGCTGGAAGTATTTGGAGCAGAACTTGGCTATGAGGTCGACAAGTTTCTTTGGGTTTTTTTTACTGGCTTTTTTTTTTTTAATAAAATGCAAAGATTTCACAAGACGTGCTTCTGAGCATCTGCAGCTGTGGAAAGTTTATTGATATATAAAAGCTAAGGCACATAACTACTTTAAAGTGTATCGGTAGATTTTATAAATCCATAGCAGCCACTCAGAGTGAAATGAATAGCAATAAATAACTGTTCTCAACATACCAGCGTTACACACGATAAGACAACTTTTATTTGATGCTACCTTCGTTCTTGTCATCCCCTGAGAGAAGGCAGGAAAAGAACAAACACTTCAGCTCAGCCGTGCCAAGAGAGAAGATTGGAAATGTAAAAGATGAGGGAAGAATTTCTGCCCCAACCATACTGCAACCTCAAAGTGTCCTTCTAATGCCTTCTAATTAAGCAGCTCTTCATTTCAGTCTATATTAAATTAATTTCTCCCAGAAGGAAACTCATCCTGCCAATAATATAGAGAGGCTTGAACAGTTTATCGCTAAATACAACATAAATGAAAAATACATCAATAAGCAGACTGCAAATTTTGAATTTTTAACATTTGAAAAAAAGAACCAAAATTTATAGTCCAGATTTAAGTGAGACCCAATACACTTCAGCAGCATAAGGACCAGTGGAATAACCCACCATCTTCTCAAAACTCCTGACCTCTCTAAACATCTCACTGAACCAAGAAGCATCAAGATGAATGAGTGCCATCAGTAAAATGGCATGTGGACCATTTTGTATCCATTTCTTCAGCCAGTTTATGATCAGCAACTGGTTTAGAACTTCAGGTTTTTTGAACACAAGGTCCTTTTGGTTTTCCAACCATCTTACACAGAAAATCATCGTCCCAAAAGTGACCTACTCAAATTCAAGACTTGAATTTGCAGAAACTTGAAACATGCAGGAAGCTCAAATCTCTTGAACCAATTTGATTTTGGTTTTATATCTAAAGATGACTCTAAAACTCATGGGTTTAGTACAAAATATTTTGCAATACAAGCTATTAAACACAAGAAATTCAGATTTCACTACATGCTGGATCAATTAAGAATTGAAGACAGAAAGCTATAGCATAGCTTATTACTCACACTGTTACAGAAAATATTCACCGCTTTTACAGAGATGATGGTTGAGGCATAGGTGTTTTCAATGAGAGCAAGGCCTGGATTAATACCTAGTTCATTTGACTACCAGTTTTCTTTTGTTCTAGACAGAATATTACATTTTCTTGTGTACAAAAGAAAACAAAAGCAGTTTGTGCTCTATTGTTAAGCCTGGAAGCATGAGGCTGCTTGGTTCATCAATTGTTGCCATAAGAGCTTTTGCTTAGCAAGTTTGCATATTAACAAGTAAAAATACAGTTTCGTTTGGTAGTACATCATACTAAGATTTCTAGTCACATATAAGCACAATAGTGAATGTTTCAGCTTTGTTTTAATTAGAAGTCTGAATAGCTGCTGCTGCTCTTGAAGAATGTTTGAATTGACAATCACAGCTTATTAGTTCATTCAGAGGGAATTCGATTCTAGAGGCTGCTCTATCATCATAGTCAGTCCACACGCCACATAGGAAGAACACCTTCAGGTGCATAGGGTACTTTGAAGAAAGACCTTGTGATGAACACGACAAAAAGTAAATCTTAAGCAACAAATATTCCTAAAAGAATTTAGAGCCAAAAATGCAGGTTGATTCCTTCTGCAGAGAAAAAAAATAAAAATAGATATTGCACACTAATTCTGTTACTTGTAAATTCTAGAGCTCTAAATATGACAATAACAACAACAGTAAACAGTCAGTTTTGCAAAATGCTATTACTTACTCACAGCTAATTGGGCTGTACTAGCACAATAAGATTTCTTTAAGCCCAAGTCAAGTATGGGTCAAGCAAGGATTTTAGAATGGCTTAACAGACTGCAAATTACCCAGCTACATGAGACAGTGCTCAAACATGTGCTCCCTTGTAAAAACAAATGTTATTACAATAGTCTGCAGAGTATCCAAACTCCTGAGAAGAAACAGCCCATCCATTGAAAAAAACGCTTTTCTTTTAAATGTAAAAGGTTTAAAAGTTTTAGGGTGATTCTCTTTCCAAGACACCATTTAGAACAGAATTGCTTGAACCCAGTTTAATTTAACATTACTAATGCTGACCTAAAATCTTAAGTATAGAAACAGGCCCAGAGAAGTCTTGGATAAGAGAAGAGGGAGGAGCAATGAACCATGGGCAGAGGCTGCTTTTCTGACTGTCCTGGGTTCAGCTACAGCAG
>NW_009924994.1:35920-39143 GCF_000696875.1 Nestor notabilis | reverse complement strand
TGCCGGCTGGGCTTGAACCACGACAATCATGAACCTCCACAGTGCTAAATCTATGTTTGAAAGATATTGCTGGTGTTCCAGACTCAGACTCAGATCACTGAAGAATTAAAAAAAAAAACAAAACAAAGCAAATCAAACAAAAAAAAAAAAAAAAAAAGAAAAAAAACCCAAATCAAAACCCAAACAAACAAACAAATTTAACAACTACGGATAGAACTATATAAATGTAGTCCTAAGGCAGTAACAGCAATTTACATGCTGGGTTGTGATACGCAACTTATTGAATGGTTATATATACTTCTAAATTCAACCAGTATATAAGTGAAGCAAACAAAAAAAAAAGACGTACAAAGGAAAAAAAGATAGTAGGTAAAATGTATGAACATATGCATGAACTTCTTAATTTTAAAGCTGTGAAACTCATGTAATATGATTTGATATCAAAAGTCCTTTTTTTTAAGTAGAGATTAATAGTAATATCTTACCATGAGCATTTCTGTGATGTTTCAACTTCATACAAACACTGAATCGTCTCTGAAGGGCATTGTAATTTAATAATAATGAATTCATATCAATGTTTCTTTACTTTGAACATTATATTTCCTTTCTACAGATGTGATAATTAGAAGACAATTACCTGAAGTAGGTGATTTTGTAAATATAACAGTCCAATCGTCTTGTTGAAGAATAAGATTTGAAGTTCAACATCCTTGTGGTTGTTTTTTTTTTTTTGTGGTATTTTGTAATAAGGTTGATGGAGTGGAACTGATCTGACTAAATGGTGACATCAGCATAGTAGCAGATGCATATGTAGTAGACACCAGATGCTGTTAGAGAGAATGGCAAAAAATATAAACACTTCTATAAAACACTTAACTCATTCTAAGTAAATGCCTAGTATGTATCATCTGAATTGTGTTATAAACTGTGTTTACTATGTGGGAATTCTAAGGTGTCAGATTTAGACAACCAGATTTAATCTCCTGAATTCACTGAACAGATGTGAAAATGATATGGTAATTTGACCATCAAATCTGGTCAACCTCCCCAGCACTTCAGAAATATTAGAGGTAAATTAAAAATAAACAAATAAGCAATCAGAAACCACAAGCAAACATTAAAACAGGGAATAAGTTCTCAGCTATGTTTTTACCTTTCTTACAGAAACAAGCAAGAAAAAATGCAGAAACAATGCCAGTAATTACCAATTATGATTTCTGGAAAACGTAGCTTAATGGAGCAAAATTAATGAAGTGGTGAATATCCAGAAAATGATAATGGATTTTTACTACAGCTCCCTACCTTACCAAATATATTCTTATCAAGAATTTCCAAGTGTCATGGTACAAGGTTAGTAAATGAACCCAGAATCAACAATAACAACAAATAATAGAAGTCTTCATTTTCTCTTCACCAAAGTTATCCCAGTTTGAAAGATCAACACATAATGAAAAGTCACTCACCACAAATTCAAATAAAGCTTTACATTTTAAAATAAACACAGTCCATGGGAAATCCCATCCCACACAGCAATGTACAAATTAAGTGAATAATCCAAGTCATTTTACAGAGAAATAAATCTTGGAAATTAAGAGTTGATAGTTACAAAAATGACTCAAGCCTAAAACTATGCAACTGCCCATCAAAGAAATAAGGAGCATGATGCCCAAACTGAAAACAATCAAAATTTCGTGTTCTTTCAAATACACTACTGAAGTGAAATTACCTGTTTAGTCTCATTTTCAAATTTGATTTATTAGTATAGCTGAAGTCAAGTAAAAATATTACAGGTATGGTCAAACCCAGGCACATTATACATTACTTTCCAGTAAAATCAGCAGTTTTAGCAGTTAAACTTTCATTCTAGAACAGAGCAGTATAGATAACCACAGAGTATGGCATATTTGGTAAAATGAGCAAAAGATAGTAATTCAGATCAGTGAACTTGGTAGAGAGACACCTGGATTCATTTTGTACTCTGTCATTATCTTTGTATGTGGCCTTCGGAAACCAGTGCCACTCTCCCTCCTCCGGTTTTTATGTGCAAATAAGAACAGTAATACTTTCCTGATACCACACTCTGTCAACTCCTAAGATCGTGCTTCTGCAGAAATAAAATAATTCTAGCTATGCTGACAGAGTTAAAACAGCAAAATTTTTCTTATATGGATGGAGTTTACTGTTAAATGTGTTTTTATGCAGTTATAATCTGCTTCTGTTCAAGAAGGGTAGTGCACTAGGCAGATATAAAATACCATCTTGGGAAGATAACTGCATACAATCCCTTAGGTTTTCACCAGTGTTTTTCTAGATCCTTTTGTGAAGTGTGGCCCCAATGGGGCTTTGAAGCCCAGAAAGTTGCCTATGCTGCTTGCCAGAGAGTCATCCTCAGACATGTATTAATTTCTGAGTTACTTTTTTTCCACTGTTGTATATAAAAGCAGGAATATAAGACACTGACACACCCATTCTACAGTGCAGTATTATTGTTATCTAGAGAGTAAACTTATAGCCTGTGTGGGAATCTGCTGATGTTTTTTCCTGGTTGGCTGGATGATTTTTGTTTTGTTTTGGGGTTGTTTTTTGTTTTTGGTTTTTTTTTTTAATATAATTATTTTTCTTTTCATACTCATCTTTCTAAGATAATTTATTGGTTTTTAAATGCTTTTTTTGTCTATTTTTCCAGTCATTTTTTAATGACTCTTACCTACGGTTCAGGCTGAGTTTTCATCATCAGTATGTCCTGCCATTGTCTTTTCAGTAAGTCATATCTGTTTTGACATAATATACTGCACCTTTTCTAGGGGTTTCTCTGGGTGCACTTACAATATTTTATTCCATTTTAGTTTGGAACAGGAATGAGCATTTGACATACAGCCAAAATACAACTACACTGAAGCAAACCCCAGTGAAATTCTTGTGAGATTAACCACTAAGGTCTTCACTACTAAGTTTTGTTCTTCAAAAACATGCCTATTTTGCCATGCTACTTGTCAATAAGGAGGGTTTCTGTAATGCAACCACTGCATAAACATAATCTCTTTTCCATATGTAAGACTGATTCTAACTTTTTTTTTTCTTTCTATTGACTGTGCCTAAGTCCTGAATGTCTTCCCTGCAAGAGGCCCCTGCTGTTTTACCTGGCTTTGTCAGCAAAAAGGCAAGGGGCACCCCTACAGAAATGTTTGTCTTCTTTTTGGTCTCTGTACTTCATCAGTCCTGT
>NW_009924994.1:28136-35889 GCF_000696875.1 Nestor notabilis | reverse complement strand
CTACAAATGCCTAAAAGCCTTTTTTTTCCTTATGTTCCATCACTCTACATCAGGTGTCAAGGCACTTCCTTCTCAGTGCTCACCTCCCTCGTTCCACCCAGCTTGTGTCCCAGGTCCCTTCAGGAATGTGCAGCTTAGTGCTCTGAAGTGAGGCCTCTGATTGCACTTACAGAGAAGAGATACAAAAGAAAAGCAAATTGCAACCAAAACCAGAATGTAATTTGAACTCAGATAAAAGGTTATTAAAAAAAATAGGAAAAATTGACTGGCGGCTGAGGTCATTGAATTTATCTACATATCCCATTCCTATAATTCCCTGTCTTAAATATTAGCTTACTATGGGAAAAAAAATAAATAAATAAATCTGAATGATTATACCATTGCATTCAACTTTTTCTTCTCCCAAACAGGGTGCTACCCACAGAATAACATGACTGTTGTATATGTATTCTTATTAAGAAATGTAGTATTTCTATGCTTGATTTGTATGTATAAGTTTTTTCACCAGATAATTTTGTGCATTGCTTTTGCAGACATGTTATATGTTAAACAGATGGTCCATGTTCAAAACTTATTTATTTATTCATTGTTGCAGTCAAATTTTCTTTGAAGCATGAAAAGGTAAACTTAGATATTTAGAGCTCTTTCCCAAGAAGCAGGTGACTATTGGTGCTTGTACCCATAAAATATCTCCAGTCCTAACCTGTGCTTTTAAAAGACTTCTACAGAATACCCGAAATATGACCTGCTTTTTTCAAGTTTTCAATTGAACAGCATAGATGGGATACCATATAGGTTAATTATACAAATTCTCAAACATAATGCTAGAGGAATGATGTCTTCAGATATCAAAAAATGACACTGGTAACATGATGAAATTTAGAGAGAACTCTGTTAACTAGAAATGCACATAATATTAGGACAGCAAAGTGTACTTTAAATTGAAAGTTTAATCAAGTAATGAGAATTAAATATTTAATTTTATACTGTTTTTAAATCTGAAGTGTAACATGGATAACGTAGAGGCATATTTACTTTATCTTACTGAAAAGAGAAAGATTAGTTCTGTGGAAGTGTCTTTTATTTTTCCACGCTTTGTGAGCAGGTACTTTGTGAACCCAGAACATCTTATCACTTGGGTAGACTCATTAATATATGATTAAAGTTTGGTATAAAACACTGTCAAAGTTCAAAAGTCCTATGTTTCTGTCTTTACTGCCAAGTCATTGCATTGTTGACTTCAGTAAAGACTCAAGTCCACAGCCTATACAAATGACATGTAGAAGGGGACTCTTCTGGTTGCTCCAGTGAGAAGCATTAAAACAGAGCTTGTGCGTACTTCCTTGGAATGGACTTTATAATACACAACTCCTCACTTAAGAATTAATTTAACTTTAATGTCACCTTCAATGAAGTCCATGACTAACCTCCTTTCTTGGGCCAAACTGCCATGAAGTTAGTGAAATTTAGTTTATGTCAACAGTGAACTGAACCCTGTGTGTTTTGCCAGAGAAAGCTGGTATTGTAATGCTTGCTTATGTTAGATTAATATTCTATTGCATAGCTAAGTCAGCTATACTGTTGCATTTAGATCTTAAAGATTTATGAAACAATGTTTCAAAAATTATTAATAGGAACCAACTTATTAGTAAAGAATTATATTGCAAACTAAGTGTGAGGATGTCTAGGATGAAAGACTGAATTAATCAGTATAAGCCTGCATTCAATTGATATATTTGTATTTTTTATTTGAAATTAGCTACTCGGATGTTTAGCAAACAAGAACAATCCAAAGACCTAGGTGACTCATTTTAAGGAATAGCATAGTTTGCTTAATTTAGCTTCTCTATACCTGAGTATACTTCTCCATATTTCTTTTTATAATGTTGAAAAATGTATCTTGTCTTTTAAAAATGTATCTTATGAAGTGTACCTTTAAATTGTGTTCTAAGTTTTCAGGGAAAAAAATCTTACTAATATCCTGTTTAGTTAATCAGCACCAAATATAGACAAAACCAGAATGCTACAAATGTCACCCATTCCCTTCAAGCACTGAGGAAAATATGTAATAAACATATGGTGCTTTTATCTATCTATTATGGTGCTATTGTGCATCATTGCTAAAGCTGGTGAGATGTTTTTGTCAAGTGTACCAGTTACAGATTGGAAGAGTTCCATGGAAAAAATCTTGGATTCAGTTTGCTTTTGTTAAAAACAGGACAGAAATTTATCAGGATCCTTCCTGGGTTCCTTTTGGGGTTGCCCCATTGTTAAAATCTCAGGAGGCAGAGGAAGTGGTTGAGTAGGCTCACTGAGCCCCTGGGTTGCCGTACAGCTCTGTGGGGTACAAAGCTGTCACCTCACAGTTTCTTCCAACCTTACTGTTGACACCTCAGCCCCAGGAAAACCTCTCTGTGACCCGATTTGAACTCACCTTTGGATTCTTCTAAGTCCATCAATGCCATCCTAGTCATGCAACCACCTCATCCCTGTCCCACCACTGTGACTGTGCCTTCAGTCTATTCTGTCTTGCTAGCAACAGTGTAATTCTGGAAATGACACAGCTTTGCAACTATTGCATGAAACACAACTTTCATGTCCACGGATACTTTCTCACAAGTTTTTCGGAGAGCTGTACAAGAATTTATACTTAGCTAATTAATAAAATAGCATCTAGGTTATCAGACATCATTCAAAACCAATACAAGAATTTAAAATAAGTTTGCAAGCTTAAGCATGCTTTTTCTATGAGAAAGAAGTAAATGGAAAGAACGGCTAGAAAAATCACAAGCTTCATACAGTAATTAGTTTTGCAAATGAATTGCTTGTAAAATTTCAAGCAAGCTTAATAAAAATTCTTTGTCTTTTAGTCCTGACTGCAGCGCTATAAAAATTTTTAAGAACATGCTTAACTTTGAGGACCAGTGTAGCTCACACTAAAGGTGACCTAAGGGAGCTTTTAGCACAACATAGCTTACATGAATAAAATGATGCTCAGCACATAGAATTGTTTTCCCTACCTTATTCAAATCACACACACACAGAGAAATAAATTCATACCTTTGCATAATACTGTGGCAAAAAATGTCCTGTAAAGGCACCCCCAAGTACAACTCTGATTATGATTAAAGTTTATTTTATTATACTCTAGTTAAGAGGATCATTATATTATATACTGTGCCATGATTAAACTGCTTTTTCTTAAAGTACTTTGAATTTATGTTCAGACATCTTTTATATTCATAAGCTCACAACACTACTCCACATATCCCCAGAGAGAAGCCCAGGAAAGACTAATCAAAGTACTAGCACTTATTTTACTATAATGTGCATTTCTCTCAGTACTGTAGCAAGTCTAAGTCAAATCCACATAAGCCCCTTTATATAACATGTTCAGTTTCAGCTGTCATCTGGATTAACCTTTAAAAAAGAGAGAAAATGTCTGCTGCAGAACTGTATAAGGGCTTTGGCTATTTGAATTGTATGTTGGGCTCAGTCTTGTCATCTGAAGGCAATGGAGATTTTGGCTGAGCCTTAACTGTAAGACTGCCCATAAGTGGTTGCCAGAAGGGGGAACGGGGGTGGAAAGAGGGGGAAGGGGATGAGTAGGGGAAAAAAAAATAAAATTGTTTCAGCCTCTGTTTTTCTTTCTTTTTTTTTTTTTACTCAGAGTTTTTTTTGTGCTAGGAACAAAATGATGTCTGTAGTCAGCCTCTTGACTTCAAATGCAACAATATTCTGTTGGGTGCTACAAATAGCAGGAACAGTCCTGGTCTATGCGTGGACTTACGTATGTTCAAACATTCAATATTTTTGACTAGCTGGAACTAATGGAACAGGTTTTCAAAGCAAACCTTTCATCCTAGCAATTTAAATAAGTTGCTAACAGGAAAGCTTTTTTATGACATCAAGTAAAACATTGAAACGGTCAGCAGTGACTTGAGGTGTGTTTAGACCCTGTAATGGAGCACAGGCAGAGAGCTGACCTGAGATGGTACTTCCACTTCAAGCAGAACAAATTGGCATGAAAGGTAGTTGTTTGGTCCCAAAAGGAGTATAGCTGCATAAGAATAGCTGCATAAGAATAGCTCCATATCTATACTAATAATCCTTGCCTCACAGATGTTTTCTTAACAGTGCTTTTACAGATGTGGATATTATGCCACAAATAATATCATGTAATAGCAGACAGAAAGCATTTTTTTCTAGTCCTAAAATGAATATAGCAACTCTTGCACATTTAGGTGAAATCTGAAACACTTTAACAAAAGCAATCATGGTATTTTCAGTCTTGATTATTTCCTTTTTCTCCATCAGCCGCTATCTGTATTTCTAATGAGGCTTAATCTTTATGGTAGAAATTTCAATACTCAGCACATTAAGTAGCAAAACAAAGCCTTTGGTATTTAGCTATTTCTGTCCTTTGAACATAAACAGAAAAACTCAGCGTTCCAGATTGTCTCTTCTGATATGTTTGTGCTTCTCATTTGGGAAGCTCATCCTATACATTAATAAATGTTTATTGTTGAAATACAAGTGTTTGACAACATAAAGTGAGAGCAAAACATGCTGTGGCTATAAATGGACCCAGGAGAGGTATGTGTTTCCTTCTTCTTCAGGACCTAATAGGGCTTCTGATGATGTCAAATTTGACAGGTCCTTTTTTTTTTTTTCATTTGCAGTATTTACTGAATAGCTCAAATCTCTGAACCTCAAGGCAATTTCATCATGTTTATCTTGAATGTTAAAACTATTAGGAAAGTGTTGAATTGTTTATTCCTCCTCCTATAGATTTACATGTGACATCCATCAGGGGTCATTTTTTCATTCTTCTTGTTCCCCATAGTTTTTAAAGTTAATCAGAAGAGTGACAAAGTTGCCATATCCTAATATTACTTATAAGATGAACATACTTTTTTCTCTGTTCTATTTATTAAAATTGGATTTCTCTTTCTTTTTTTTCACTGTCTAGCAGTTTAAGGTAGATATGTAACTGCAGAGGTCAAGTCTGGTATTAGTGCTCCCATATGTTATCAAGAATATTTTTGAGTTCTGATAAATCCAAACCTTCTTTCCAGGTTCAAATAGTAGTACAGAAAAGCTTTACTGTTTCTGGGAGATCTAAATTTTATACCTCTTCTTTCTGATGAGATCCAGCCAAAGAAATATTAATTTGTTAATCACCAAAACCACTATGTATGTTATACTGAGATGTTTTCATACTTAAATAAATAAACAAATTCTAACCAACAGTAGATTTCTATAAGATAAATCCCCAAGTCAAATCTCCAGACAAAGCAAATAAGAAGCAGACCATACTTCCAGAGCTCAGATTGCTGCAATGAGAAGCTTATGTTACTGCAACTTCTTGTCATGTCCATGTAGAATCGTAGAATTGTAGGACAGTTTGGGCTAGAAAGGAACTTCAGAGATAATCTAGTCCACCCCCCCTGCTATGGGCAGGGACATCTTTCATCAGATCAAGGTGCTCAAAGCCCCATACAGCCTGACCTTGAACACTTTCAATGATGAGGCATCCACAACTTCTATAGGCAACCTGTTCTAGTGTCTTACCATCATCAGTGTAAAAAGTGTCATCTTATGTTCAACCTAATCCTATCCTTTTTCAGTTTGAAACCATTTCCGCTTGTTTTGTCACTACAGGCTTAGTAAAAAGCCTTCATCTTTCTTATAAGCTCCCTTTAAGTATGAAATGCTACAATCAGGTCTTCCATGAGTCTTCTTTTGTCCAGGCCGAATAACCAAAGCTGTCTCAGCCTCCCTTCATAGGAGAGGTATTCCAGACGTCCAATCATTTCTGTGGCCCTCCTCTGGATCTGCTTGGATATGTCCATGTCTGTCTTCCATTGAGGGCCTCAGAGCTGGATGTAGTACTCCAGCTGGAGTCTTATGAGAGCAGAGGGGAGAGAATCATCTTCCTCAGGCTGCTGGTCACACTTATTTTGGCAGAGCCCAGAATAAAACTGGCTTTCTGGGCTCCAAGTGCACATTGCTCATGTTCAAAGTTTCATCCACCAGTACTTCCAAGTCCATCTCCTCAGGACTGCTCTCAATCCATTCTCTGCTCAGCCTCTATGTCTGTTTGGGATTGCTCTGATCAATGTGCAAGACCTTGCATTTTGCCTTGTTGAACTTCATGAGGTTCCCATGGGCTCAGTCCTCCAGCCTGTCAAGATCCCCATAGATGGCATCCCTTCCTGCAAGTGATGTATTGAGGTGAGGGCTGGTGTCATTTCTCTAAGCATTTATATTTCCAAAAGTCTTCCAAAACATGTGTTACTGGAGACAGAGCAGTTGCACTTTGAGTCAGAGGAGTAAATACAATGAAGGCTTATACATCAAGGAACCTCTTTGTACTGAAATATGAATCATTTCTGCATTATGCCAAATTATATGAAATTAATTAGTTTCAGAATTGTCTCTATGAATGTCACTGTTAACATGACAAACATTACCAGCATCAGATAAGATAAACAATTGCTATGTGAAGGACTGAATTTGGAAGATGCTTACTTTTACCTTGGCAGTGATATATATTAGAAAATACTTTTCTCCTCAGCTTATACAAAAAAAAAAAAGGGGCCTTCTTTTTTTTTCCCTCCGAACTATTATTCATTATTTGAGTAAAGTATGAAAATAGCTTGACATCTTTTGAGATGGGAGTTCATTTAAAAGTAACACATTTTTAATTTAATTCTGAACTGTATGTTGTGAGCAGACTCTCCAAAAATTGCTGTTCATGTTTTGAATGGAATTGTCATTGAGTGTACTGGAATAATGAAGTAACTTTTTTTGTCTATATCTACTTTGTATTTCATATCTTTCAAAAGATTTGCCTATAGCTCACTCACAGACAGATGATTTTAAAGGTACTCTTCCCTGTGGATCTACCACAGCTCAGAACAATGCTTGGGAATACACAATGTGTTATGACAACAGAAGTTTAAAAAAAAAAAAAAGAAAGAAAAGCAGAAAGGAACACTTAGTTTGTATGCACTGACAACCTCTTAGACAGTTCCAATAAAGCAGCATACTACTGGTTACTCTTCTATTTTTTTCTCTTCATAGATTATCCCAGAAAGGCTTATGTCATTTAAATCCAGTGATTCATTTTTCAGATTCATGATTTTTCTTTGTTTTGAAAAGAAGATAACTATCACCCTGATGTAATGATTTTTTTAATTTTTTTTTTCTCAGCCTATGCTTGGTAAAGAGGTTTCAGTTCATAAATCTATCTTTTTTAATGTTTCTTTAAAATGAGCTTTTTAGCAAAACTCCCAGGGAGAAGTTTGGTGTTCAAAATCAAGCTCTCTCTTAAACAAATGAAAGACTTACCTGGAGGGTTTCACTCCTTTCACTTTCAGAATTTCGGATGAAATTCTGAAATCTTTCCAGTCTACATGCTGCACTAACAGCAATTGAATCTTTATTTCTGGAACCAAATATAACATTTGCAAGTTTCACATAAAACAATTGTCCACTGTTGCCCTTCACATTCTCTTGTTTTCGATAAATAATGTGAAGTAGTTCAGTGCAAAAGCATCAGCAAGGTGCCAGACCTTGAAGTTCTGTGAGAAATTCCTATGTTCTTATCTTGCTGGCAGAAAAAATTTTTGAAAATATTTATAACAACTGGGCTTCTGCAATGGATAGATTTAGGCTTTTAAAGGCAAATGGACTGGGGAGGGCAGGTGGGTGGTTGGGCCTTTACATGAGAAGCAGGAAAGCATGG
>NW_009924994.1:20642-28105 GCF_000696875.1 Nestor notabilis | reverse complement strand
GCATGGAGATATGCTTTCAGATGACTCTGGAGCTAATCAAGAGTTTATGGGTCAAGATAAGCAGGCAGAATGACAAGGGTGTTGCTGTAGTTGTTATCTGCTATAAACCTGTACTGGTCTAAGCTGGGATAGAGTTAATTTTCTTCATAGTAGCTAATATGATGCTGTGTCTTGGATTTGTGATGAAAACAGTGTTGATAACACAAGGATGTTTTAGTTATTGCTGAGCTGTGCTTGCACAGTGTCAAAGCTTTTTCTGCCTCTCACATAACACCACTAGTGAGCAGTCTGGAGGTGCACAAGATGCTGGGAAGAACACACCTGGGACAGCTGACTTCAAATCACTAAAGGGATATCCCATACCATACGTGGTCATGTGCAGTAATAAAAGCTGGGAGAAGAAGGAGGAAGGAGGAGACATTCAGAGCTATGACATTTGTCTTCCTAAATAGTCATCACACATGATGGACACCTGCTGTCCTGGAGATAGCTGAACACCTTCCTACTATGGAAAAGAGTGTCTGATACACCAGATGATTATGCCACCATTCGGAAGGACATTGAGAGGCTGAAAAAATTGTCTGACATTCATGAAGTTCAACTACAGTAAATGCAAAGTCTTGCACATGTGGAAACAGTACAGGCTGGGGCCAGACTCCCTGGAAAGCAACTCTGCAGAGAAGGAAGAGGGCATCTGTTGGGCAACAAGCAGACCATGTGTTGTGGTTTAAGCCTAGCCAGCAATTTGGAACCACACAGCCGCTCTCTCACTCCCTCAGCTTTTTCCTCCCCCCACTCCTGGAGGGATGAGGAGGAGAATCAGAGGAATGTAACTCCCACAGGTTGAGATAACAGCAGTCCAGTAACTAAGGTATAATACAAATCACTACTGCTACCAATAATAATGATAAGGGAAGTAACAAGGGGAGAGGATATAATTGCTCACCAATTGAGCAATTGTAACTCCCTCCAGTTTATATATTGGGCATGATGTGCTGTGGTATAGAATACCCTTTTGGCCAGTTTGGGTCAGGTGTCCTGTCTCTGCTTCCTCCTGGCTTCCCCTCCTCTCTGGCAGAGCATGAGACTGAGAAAGTCCTTGGTCAGAGGAAACATTACTTAGCAACAACTAAAAACATTGGTGTTACCAGCATTGTTCCCAGGCTGAAAGTCAAAAACACAGCGCTGCACCAGCTACTAAGAAGGAGAAAAAATGACTGCTGTAGCTGAACCCAGGACACCATGAACCAGAAATGTGCCCTTGAGACAAAAGTCAACGGCCTCCTGGGCTGCATTACTTAGAGTTCTGCCAGCAGGCTTAGAGAGATGGTATTTCCCCTCCACTCAATACTAGGTCTAGGTCTGGGTACCATTCTTGTCACAAACAAAAGACAGACTAGGGGCAATATGGGGTCTCTCTGGAAGCCAATGGGAGGACTGGCTGCCCTGGATTTCGAAAAAGCTGAGGTCCTCAATGACTTCTTTGCCTCAGTCTTCACTGGCAAGTGCTCTGACCACACTGCCCAAGTCTTGAAAGACAGATGCAGGGACTGTGAGAATGAAGTTCTTAGGTTCCCCTGTAGGAGAAGATCAGGTTCAAGATCATCTTAGGAACCTGAACGTGCACAAGTCCATGGGACCTGATGAAATCCATCCGTGGGTCCTGAAGGAGCTGGCAAACAAAGTTGTTCTCCATCATATTTGAAAAAACATGGCAGGCAAGTGAAGTTGCCAATGATTGGAAAAAGGAAAATATAACCTCCATTTTCAAGAAGTGGAAAACTGAAGACCCAGGAAACTATAGACCAGTCAGTCTCACCTCTCTGCCTGGCGAAATCTTGGAGCAGATTCTCCTGGAAAACATGCTAAGGCACATGAAATACAATGAGGTAATTGGTGACAGCCAACAAGGTTTCACTAAAGGAAATCCTGCCTGACCAATTTGGTGGCCTTCTATGGTGGGGCTACAGAACTGATGGACAGTGGCAGAGCAGTTGACGTCATCTACCTGGACTTGTGCAAAACATTCGACACTGTCCCACACGACATCCTTGTCTCTAAATTGGAGAGACATCAATTTGATGGATGTATCACTCAGTGAATAAAGAATTGGCTGGATGGCCACATTCAAAGAGTTGTGGTCAACAGCTCAATGTCCAGTTGGAGATGTGTAGCGAGTGGTGTCCCTCAGGGGCCAGTGTTGGGGCTGATCTTATTTGCCTGCGACATGGACAGTGTAATTGAGTGCGCCCTCAGAGAGTTTGCTGATGACACTAAGTTATGTGGTTTGGTTGACACACTGGAGGGAAGGGATGTCATCCAGAGGGACCTTGACATGCTTGAGAGATGGGTCAATGCCAACTTCATGAAGTTCAACCAAGCCAAGAGCAAGGTCCTACACATGGGTCAGGGCAATCCCAGGCACAGCTACAGGTTGGGCGGAGAAGTTATTCAGAATAGCCCTGCAGAGAAGGACTTGGGGGTGTTGGTCGATGAGAAACTGAACATGGAGCTGTTGGACCAAGTCCAGAGGAGGGCCACAAGGATGATAAGGGGGCTGGAGCACTTCCCGTATGAAGACAGGCTGAGAAAGTTGGGGCTGTTTAGCCTGGAGAAGAGCAGGCTGTTTGGAGACCTCATAGTAGCCTTCCAATATCTGAAGGGGGCCTACTAGGATGCCAGAGAGGGACTCGTCATCAGGGATTGTAGTGTTAGGACAAGAGGTAATGGGTTCAAACTTAAACAGGGGAAGTTCAGATTAGATATAAGGAAGAAGTTCTCTACTATGAGTGTGGTAGTGAGGCAGTGGAACAGGTTGCACAGAGAAGTGGTAAATGCTCCATCCCTGGCAGTGTTCAAAGTTAGGTTGGACAGAGCCTTGGGTGTCATGGTCTAGTGTGAGGTGACCAGGAGGATTGGAACTAGATGATCTTAAGGTCCTTTCTAATCCTAACCATCCTATGATTCAATGATTCTATGACACCACGTTTAGCAGGAGTGTTGATCTGCTTGAGGGTAGGAAGGCTCCAGAGGGGAACCTGAACTGTCTAGACTGATGGGCTGAGGCCAACTTTATGAAGTTCAACAAGGCTAAGTTCTGCATCCTGCACCTGGTTCACAACTACCCCATGCAATGCTACAGGCCTGGGGAAGAGTGGCTGGAAAGCTGTCGCATGGAAAGGACCTGAGGGTGTTGGTCTACAGCCGACTGAACATCAGCCAGCAGTGTGCCCTGGTAGCCAAGAAAACTGACAACATCCTGGCTTGTATCAGAAATAGCATTGACAGCAGGACTGAGGAAGTGATCGTCCCCATGTACTTGGCACTGGTGAGGCCACACCTTGAATACTGTGTTCACTAAAGGAAAGACTTTGAGGTGCTGGAGCTTGTCTAAAGAAGGTCAACAAAGCTGGTGAAGAACTGACTGCAGCTGATTTTTTAATATATGACTAGGGCACAGTGGAAATTCAAAACTGGATTCATTGCTTCATCAATCTCCAGTTTTGTATTTTCATTGTGCCCTAGTCACATATTAAAAAATCAACTGCAGGCAGTTCTTGAATGAGAGCTTCTTATCTGGGAATGTACGAGGAGGAAACTTTCCTAAGTAATAACTTACAACACATGACTCGTGCAGAAGAAAGAGAGTAAATTATGACTGCATGCATATCTTTCACTCACTGTCACAAGAAAGGTATAATATTGGGTATATCAGCAATCAACACAATACAAATTATTAACTATATGACAACTGTGCATATCTTCCTAGATTTAAAAAAAAAAAAATTCCTGATTTTTTTCGTAGATTTTGTTTCTACAGTGTTGGGTTTAGGTTATTATTAGTCTGTGTTTGGACTATTATTCATGTGTCAACAACATTGCAAATATAGCTACAAGATCTGACTCATTTGGAAGATGGATTATAAGTACCAAATACTAAGTTCTCAGTATTTTAAATCTAAAACTAAAACAATTGCCATTTATAAAAGTGCCTGTTCTTACATTGACGATGTTCACATAGCGGACTGAAAGTATTGCAGTAGAACAAGTATATTAGATTTGCCACCAGCTTGCTCATATATATGACAGGAAAAGAGAGACTGCAGAGCTCAACAAAGAAAAGATGCTAGCAAGCAAAGTATCTAGAATTTATTAAAAGTTCATTTTCTCGTCTGAAAACAGACAATGTCCCTCTGTTTATTAGTCCAGTTCTAAGATTCCAGTGTCAGAACTGTCATCTTCAAATTAAAATGTTAATATTATTAAAAGGACTTCATCAAAGCTACTACAAAGTTGTGCAGTCGATATGAATAAAAACATTTTATAAGATGAAACATTTCAAATTTATGTATTTTACACTGTCTATGTCTTTTTCTATTGATAAAGACAAGCAAAATAAATTTAAGATTTCTGCAGGCCTGAACTTTTCACTCCATTTAATCACTTCATGATTACATACACGGAAATAAAATCTATTAATAGCATATTATCAATCTTCAAAGTAAAACAGGGGGATTTACTGTGTGAATTTTATAATGGCAAAGTGAGTCACAAATCTGCAATTTTCGGAATGTAGTGGTTTTTTGTCAGGAGAAAAATTTCACAGTTAATGTAAAACTATCTAAAAGTTAAAGTAAACACATCTGAATGTAAAATTTTAACAGAATTATTATAGTGACACATAACTTTATGAAAGTGACCTGGAACAATTTATGGGTGTATATGGTCTCAAAATTAGAGGTTTGGACAGTTTCACATGGTATTTTCAAATTATTTGCAAATACAAAGTGTAGTATATATTATATTCTTATTTTTTAAGTATATTTTGTTTATATCTCTTTGTTTCTAAAGTAATAAGAAAGAAAAAGTAGTTATACTTTGTACAGTTTTCATTTCTTCAGATAGTGTGTCATCTTTAGTACATAAAGATAGTAAATACTTAAACACTCTGAACTAAAAACATAATGCATTAGTAAGGAAGAAATAGAAATCCATTGTGTGTCTGCTTATTAGAGGTCAATATAACCACTGTTTGAATCAATGACTATTAAAATTTTAAATTCAGTTAAATATATATCAGTTAACTCTCCTTTTAACAATAAATCAATTTTTTAATCTAAGATAGGTTGAGGTCCTTATTTATAGCTAGATATATACATAAGAAATATATCCTGTTTATAAAGCATAGATAATATTTAAATTAGTTTCCTCTTTTCCATCCTTTATATTACAGGCTAATATTCTGATTTATATTAAAGGTTAATATTCTAGTAATTTAGAATAAAATACAGAAGTTTGAATGTCATGAGATAAAAATATCTATCTCATGCTTTTGATTGTAGCTAGGATTTGAAGAAGATTTCAGTCTTTGGAAATTATGTTGAGTAATACTCAAACCCACGAAAAGCTGGTCTTGGGAGTGGAAGAAATAATGAAGTGGGTAAGTAACATTTGTTTTGTGTTAAAGTGATTCATGCACTGCTAAGAGACAGGAGTATAAAAATACTTTCAGAAGTGGAAAAGAGCCATACTGGTTTCGTTCCTCTAGATAATAAAAATTACATAGCTAGCATTATGTCCCCGCAAAAAACATTCTCAGAGTCAGATTTGTAGACTAAAGGTTCCCATATGAATGCCCATATCCAGATGAAATTATTTTCTGATGACAGAAAACTAAATTCAAAATAACTACATTTACATTATGAAAAGGAAGACAGCCATTTAATAGCTGTCTCAGTTTAATGATTACCAGCCTTTTTTCTGGGAGCAGAGTCTGGAGACAGGAACAGGAAACATACATAGGCAGGCAGCTAAGCTTCTGGAGTAATGTGAATGACATTTCTGGAGGCAGGATTTGGCTTGAATATCACTGAGGCAATCCTGCTTTCTCTTGGCAGACCTTTGTGAGTGTGACTAGACATGGTGAAAATGCTGCTGAAGCTGTAATGGGTCCAATTCTGAAAGTGAGTAGAAGGAATCTGCACATAGCAACTAGCCTGTTGTGTCTTTTGTATTCCTGTTCCATGTTCATATGCAGACCAATTCAATAATGTCCAACAGAGACCACCTCTGATGGGGCTTTTGCACCTGTTAATATCAAGGAATTTATAGACTTCTTTTCTTTGTTACCTTCAGACAAGTTTGTAACTGGAAAATGTAATTTATGACTGTACTGAATTTTTATACTGAATTTTCAATTTCCGGTGATATTAATAGAAGCTACATATGCACAGATTGAAGTATGATTTGAGATTCAGAAAGTAAATGCATGAAAAATTTATCTATGAAGAAAAAAATAACTATTCCTGTGATTGTTCTGAAAAGTCTTATATCTATTAATTTTTAAAGATAAAACTTGGGAAGCCATTTTTCACATGAACATGCATGAGCTCATCCCGCTTCCATTTACTGGAAAATATGACAGGTATTTCTGTAGTGGAAAACCATGGATTTCTCCCCTGATCTGTTTAACCATGTCACGGGCACTGAGTCAATGATAAGAAACTACAGTTTTGTTCAAATATATGGGACTTAAAAGGAAGTGCCATCATTCTGCTACCCAAACTAAAGAGTACAAGTATAACTACTTGCTCAATTTGAGGGCCAGTACTCTAATGTTATTATGAATGATCTGGATGCCATAATCAAATGTATATTAAGTAACTTTGCCAATAATACTAACCTAGGAGGAGCTGTGGACTTACTTGAGGGTAGAGGGGCCTTACAGAGAGAGTTGAATAGACTGGACAGTCACCAACCATATGAAATTTAACAAGAGCAAGTACTAGATTCTCCACCTGAGACAGGGTAATCCTGGTTATATGTACTAATTGAGAAATAGTAGGCTGGAGAAAAGGGCTGTGGAAAGAGATACGGGGGTTTGGGTTGATGGAAAGTTGAATACGAGTCAGCTGTATGCCCTGGCAGTAAAAGGGGCCAATGGTGTCCTGGGGTGCATCAATCACAACATAGCTCGAGGGGGTTGTCCTGTAGGTAGAGGAAGGTGATTGTCCCACTCTACACTGCACTGGTGTGGCCCCATCTCACATACTATGTGCAGTTTTGGGTGCTTCCATACAGGAAAGACATCAATATGTCCAGAGGAGGTAACCAAGATAACGAAAGGTCTCAAGGTCAAGACTTACAAGGAGCGCCTGAGGTAATTTGATTAGTTCAGCATGGAGAAGAGAAGGTTGATGAAGGGTGACCTCATCACAGTCTACAACTTCCTCAAGGGGGTCAGCAGAAAGGGAAGGTGCTGATTTCTCTGGTGATCAGTGATATGACATGAAGAAATGGAATGAAGCTGCATCAGAAGAAGATCAGATTGAACATTAAGAAAAGGTTCTTCACTGAGAGGGTGGTCACTTACTGGAACAGGCTCCCCAGGGGAGTAATCACAGCACCAACCCTGTCAGAGTTCAAGGAGCATCTGGATAATGCTTAGTAATATGGTTTAGTTT
>NW_009924994.1:0-20611 GCF_000696875.1 Nestor notabilis | reverse complement strand
AGTGTAGGGAATTGGTCTCCATGATCCTTATGAGTCCCTTTGAACTTGAGATATTCTATGATTCTACACTGTTCAGTGTTAAGAAACAACTAGGAAAAAATCTGGTACTTTCACTGTTATCTACTATATGACCCATGATGACAAACCAGACACAAAATGCTGGTATCTGACATATTATTTCCCAGTCATAAAGACAGACACATCTTGTTGGAAGTGTTCAAACTGAAGAAATAGAAAAGAGACAAGAAAATAAAATAATGCCTTAGAGAGAGCAGTGCTGTAGACGTGCAGGATAGTCTCCCTCAGTAGGCAGGTCTCCACTTACAAAGAAGTTCAAAAGGTCAAAGCTGGCTGATTGATTGATTGATTGATTTATTATTATTATAATTGAATGCAACTGAATGATTTTGAATTCGCACATTAACTTAGTTTTCCAGCAATGAGTCTCCATGCGTCAGCATGAGCCAGCAGTGTGCGCTTGTGAGAAAGAAGGCTGATGGTATCCAGGCCTGCATTAGGAAGTGAATTGCCAGTAAGTCTAGGGAGGTGACTGGGGAGGTCACAGTAGGAGTGTTGTGACCAGTTCTGGGCTCCCCAGCAATAGAGAGATGTAGACGCACTGGAGAAACTCCAGCAAAGGGATAGTGAGATTTTGAGGGGGCTGGAGCATCTCTCCTATGAGGAAAGGCTGAGAGAGACAAGACTTTTCAGCCTGGAGAAGAGAAGGCTCAAGCGACATCTTAAGAATAAATGTAAATAACTGAAGGAAGGGTAAAAGGAGAAAGGAGCTGAGCTCTTTTCAGTGTTGTCCACTGACAGGACCAGAGGCAATAAGCACAAACTGAACCACAGGAAACACTTTTTACAGTGAGGGCAACTTGAGCACAGTTTGCCCAAGGGAGGATGTGGAGTCTCCATCCTTGGAGATATTTAAAAGCTGCCTGGACATGGTCCTGGGCAACTGGGTCTAGGTAGCCCTGCTTGAGCATGATGTTTGAACCAAATGAGCTTCAGAGGGCTCTTCTAACTTCAACCATTCTGTGATTTTGTGAAATGCCATCAGCTGACAATTATGTCTAAAACTCCAGTAACGAATATGCTGGACATGCCATTTCTAGATGTGGGCAGGTCCCTTAATAATGTTTCAGTTATTTTTTGTCAATTCAAACATATTTTTCATGTAAGCAATTTCTTTTGGAATCAGGAACACTTAGTTTGTTCAGGCATATAAAAGTCGATACAAATTTTCATAGTTTTAATTATATGTACATATTTTCCACTATGTGCTGATCAAACTAATTGTACCAAAAAGATATTGTAAGGAACAAAAATCCTAAACACTGAGAGAAGAAAAAAATTACATGAATTGCAAAATAACCAGTCTGGTAAACTGTCAATCTTTTATCACAGTAAGAAAAGTAGTATAATACCCTTTTTTTTAAAAACAAGATTATGAAACACAATGAAATATGACTCACAAAATACACAGAGTATAATAAATAGATTAAGAAAAATCTAGAAGATACATAATACATTGAAATACATAGAACCTCTAGAAAAATGCCCAGACACCATGTTTTATTCTGAGAGAAGGAAAACGAGACTGGTGCCAGGTCTCTCTATTTTTACTCACTTCAATGGATTTTGTGCCTTCTTATTGTTCCTTAAAAGGCAGTCAACATGGTACAAAGATTGGGCCTAAACTATGATGAATTTTAATTTTTCAGATAAGGTAGTGAGAGAGTAGACAGCCTGAATTGAACTTCCTTAACAAGTTTGAATAATTTAATTCTTACATAATCCAGCTTTTTTTTTTTTACTCATTTTTGATTAAGAATGTACCTATTTATCAATAGAGTGAAATTTTGGTAGCCTTCTAGTTAGTGGAAATGTGGCCATTGATTTCAATGGTTTATGTAATAACTGCTGCCTTTAGTACTATTTTATATTGCTTTCCTTTTGTAATTTTCTGTAGAAAACAACTCCTTGTTTTCAGTACTGTTGTTTCTTCATTGATTCTTTAAAGTTTATATTTTCTAGGTTTTCTTAATTAAAATCTTGAAGTTTACTCGTGGTCAAACACTCCATCTTGCTTTTGTCTCCAGAAAACTTGGGATTTTTCTTATGAAAAAAAAAAATATATATATATGTACTTTTATCTGAAATCCTGAAGGAACAGAAGTCATTGTGTATGAGTCCTTAATTTCTTATATCTTATTCTTCTTCGTCTTGTTTCAATGTATGCGTAAAATACATGAAAACATTTTTTTTCCTTCTTGTTAAAATGAAGAATATAGGGAGAGCTACACTGAACTATTTATGAAATCAAAATCATTTATAGCAGAAAATGGCTGCAGTCTATCCAAAAGAGTTTCTCAAGAGGATAGACAACTTATGAGATTTTTTCCTGTTTACATTCAGACAAGAGAAGCTGTTATTGTGTAGTGTTTCATCTGCTCAGTGTAGCATTAAATAAATACATCTCTTCAGGTTATCACTATGCCAGCAGGGATCTTAGACAAATGTGTGCACAATTGTACGCAGCATATAAAAAAGAAGAAAACTATATGTTTTAATATAAACAGGTAATACAAAGAAATATGGGAGAAAACTGTTACTGATGTATGTCATATGCTATATGCCCTAATCTATGTGCTAGACTGAGATTTATATTCATACAAGGTAGGGTTAAAGACACTGGGAAAGCAGTCACTCCGAGATGTCTCAGCATGTCAAGTTTTCATCATAACTGGTCAATACATGTACCTGGTGTGACTGAAGAATGTTTTAATTCTGAATTATACTTCTTTAATTGTCAGTCACAATTTTTTTCTTTTAAGACTGTTTCTATAATTTTCATAAAAATAGTTGATTTTGGGTTGGAAAATGCCTTAAAGATCATCTAGTTCCAAGCCCCCTGCCATGGGCAGGGACACCTTCCACTAGAGCAGGTTGCTCAAAACGCCGTCTAGCCTGGCCTTGAACACTGCCAGGGATGGGGCAGACAACTTCTTGGGGCAACCTGTTCCACCTCACCACAATAGTAGCAAAAAATTTCTTCCTAATATATAACCTAAATGTCCCCTCTTTCAATCTAAAGCCATTCTCCCTTATCCTGTTACTACCTGCCCTTGTAAAAAGTTCCTCTCCAGATTTCTTGTAGGCCCCTTTAGGTACTAAAAGGCTGCTTTAAGGTATCCCCTAAGCCTTCTCTTCTTTAGGCTGAACAAGCCCAGCACTCTCAGCCTGTCTTCATAGGAGAGGTGCACCAGTCCTCTGGTCATCTTTGTGGCCCTCCTCTGGACTCACTTCAGCAGGTCTATGTCCCTCTTGTGTTGGGTGGCCCAGAACTGTACACAATACTCCAAGTGAGGTTTCTCAAGAGCAGAGTAGAGGGGGAGAATCATCTCCCTCGACCTGCTGGACATGCTTCTTTTGATGCAGCCCAGCATATTGTTGCCTTTCCAGTCTGCAAACACAACTGCCAGATCATGTTGAGCTTCACATCAGCATCCTCTAATTCTTCTCCTCAGGGCTGCTCTCAGTCCAGTCTACACCTAGATTTTATTTGTGCTTGGGATTGCTCTGACCCAGGTGCAGGACCTTGCACTTGTCATTGTTGAACATCATGAGGTTTGCACTGGCCCATGTCTCAAGCCTATCAAGGTCCCTTTGAATGGCATCCCTTCCATCCAGTGTGTTCAGCACAGGTTCCTTCAGGGCTTTAGCTTTCCTAACTTGACTGGACAAAGTGAAAAACTTTGTTTGGAACATTATTTTATAACTCCTTCTTGTGTGAATTAGGAAATTCAGGCTCTTACGCTTCTTCACTGTATTATTCAAGTGTTTGTGCTTTGGGTGAGGAATCAAGACAACATTTAAATGACTGTAGACATGAAGATTAGAGGTCAAGTAGGGGATAGAGCTAGATATGGCTCACTGGAAATACTTATAACATAGATTCTTGTAAAGCAGGTTGGGAAAAATTTCTTATTAACAGCGTAAGCAGAGTCCTTTCTCTAAACCTGCCTTAGATCTACAGATCATGCAGTTCAACCTTTTTTTTTTTTTCCCAGTAGAAACAAAAGCTTGATATACTTAAAAAGACATAAGGCTAGGTCCAAATCAAGAACTTATATTAAATGTAAGTGTCTGTGTTGACCTATTTGGCTCAAAACCTCACTGTTTATGGTTTAGGTCCTTAAAGATCCTGTTTTCCCAAACAAATTTCTTCACTGCCTTCAGCCCTGAATATAGAAATGGCAGCATCTCAGTGTGGCTGAGTGTTTCCATATCCCTGTCATGTCTACATCTATCCTCGATTCAGAGTCTTGTGACACTGAACAAGAAAAATGTCCAAATCTGTAATCATATGGGAACACTGATCCTTTGCGTAGCTGCTGAGAACACAGCATAGCAGAAATTGCAATAGTCACTACTTCTACTTAAAATGTGAAGAGGGAAACACTGTCACCTATCATTTCATAGCATTGTGATTACAGTGCTTACCCATCGACTCACTTGATTTTCAGTATTTTTAGCTGTGTGACTATGCTTTTCCACAAAAATGTTAGGGACAGCTTCTTGGGTAAAGCTGTAGGTCAATAAGACTAAGGCTACTACAGAATTCATGTCTCTTCCTTCTGACTGCTATATTAAACAGATTCTAAAAAGTAGACTTTCTCATATTCCTTTTTTAAAGGAAAGTATATGTCACTATGAAGTGATAATTTATATACCTATATTCCAAAAGGAATTTCAGGCTCAGATATACCATAAGGATATTTCTGGACCATTTATGTCTCTTTTTCCATGTTTTAAGAATATAAGAGAATGTAGGCTTTTAATAATATGATGTATAAATTTTGTATTTCGAGCCTCCACATCTTCACTGTACATTACTCTTTTTACATAATTTCTTTCCATAACATAAAAGCTTAATATACCGCAATTTGTAATATTTACGTGTACAATGTAAACCAAAGATGTGATCTAGACTGTTTCAGATGATAAATATTTTTTAAATAACTTTACATGCCTACAGATGTTATTAAATCATTTTAATTAAAAAATGTGCAGAAGGAACAACTACAGAGTTGGAAGAAAATACCAGTATATTGCATACCTAAAAAAAATAAAGCTACCGGAAATAAAATTCAAATTTCTGGGGAGGAAAAAAAGTCTAGATTTTGAAGCAAGAGGGCAAGAGAAATGATAAAGTGGCTGAGTAGGTCTGATTTATTTTGTCTTCAAGAAAGTTTCATTTAAAGAATGAACTTCATAATGACAGAGGCAAAGCCATAACTATGCTCCTGTAATTAATCTTTTATCAAGCATCTTGTATCAATGCAAAATAAAAACTATTCAACACAAATAACTAGTTAGGCAGTTACCTGGCATGTTATATTGTAACTTTTTGCATGAAATTTACATGAAATGTTTTGACTTGGGCTCACTACATTTAGGGTCCTTCAGAATCCATACTTTCAAGTTTGAGGAAGCCATCAGGTGTTGGTATATCTTCAGCCTTTCAAGTGTTCAGGAGCTTGTATTCAGCTACAACATGCTTCTGAAGTTATCTGATCCTGCACTGAGGATTTCAAGAGATGTAGAATATATCATTACTGCTGGAACTTTGTTGCACAACTTGGAAAAATGGTTATTCTAAAGTTCCTATCATCTAATATTTTCTGCTGATGTATGTACTCAGACACTATTGAAATCATCTTGCTGTCTTTCTTTTGCTAAGTTAAATAGATTAAGCTCATTAAGTCTTTGACTGAAAGACATCTTCCTTTCTGGGATAATTTGTGTAAAATTTTCTTTTTTTTTTTTTTTCCCAACTCATAAGCTTTTCAATATCCGTTTTAAAATATATTCATGGTACTGACTTCTGTATCTTAGTATCTATGTCAACAATACTTCCTTATTCTTCTCTTACACAGCAAAAGATCACCCAAGACCTTTTTGTCGCAACCATTTTGGGAGCTAAGGTTGATTTTTTTTGGTGTACTGGATCACTCAGAATTAGTTTTTTCCAGAAGTCATTGCTCATTCCTAAAATGTAACTTAAACATTTGGCTGTGTTAGAGCCATATGTTTGAATGGGTGAGAGTTATAAAGTACTTTCAGTAACTCTGTATAACTGCTTTGTCTTGCTCATCAATTTACCATGCTGCCAATACTTGTGTCACCAGAAAATTTTATCAGGGGTGTTTTTTTTTAATTTACTTCCAGAGAACTGGGAGGAATGGTGACTATCATCAGTTGGTATCAGTCCTTGGGAAATCCTACTAGAAAAAACATGTTCAATTTTGGGATGCTATTTTTTTTTTCCATTTGTAATGGAATGGAAAGTACTTCATCATTCTTCTGAGTTAAAAGTACCTCAACCTGCTTCTTTCTAAACATAGAGCAGAAATGTTTATTGAACATTGCAGCCATTTTTCTGCAGATGTGAATTGGACATAAATATTGCCATGTCTCCCATTTTCCTGTTGCAGTATCGTCAGTGGCCGTGCTGAGGCTTCTTTTGGAGTCCCTGATCTTACATATTGGATGCAGGGTGCTGGAGACACAACAGTGTGAAACAGGGAGAAAGTATATGTCTCTTTCTGACTGAAGTGTCACAGGCTGCTTCCCCAGGAAACCACGTCCCTACTTACTGGGGTGAAGGAAGAAAATCTTTCTTTCATCATGATGTTCATTACCTCTTCTTCATGTAACTGAATTTATACACTTATTTGCGTTTATTCAAGATTAGACTGGATATCGACACTTTAGAAATTAATATGCTGTTGAAAGGTTAGATTTTTGGTAAGTTAACTGCACATAGGGTTTTTTTAATATATCAGAAGGGTATTTGCAGAGGAATTAAGAGAGCACATATTTCCTAAGAACACAGATATTCCTAAGAATACAAATATTAATTTCAGAATACCAGTGACTGAGCACTTCTGAGTTTGTGACCTCCGTGTTGGGAAGAGTAAGGCCGAATTGACAATTGTATCAGCACCAATGTATCAGCTTCTAATGAATCAATGGTGCTCATTTACACAGTTAATATTTTCTAGTTGAGTGGTTGCAGTTAGGAATTGCAAAATAATTCAATGACTTGTTTATATTCAGGACATGGAAATTGCACACTGAAAATACACTACCAACAGACTTTTTCTGGTTACCAGCAATAACTAATATATATATATATATATATATGACCACCACACTGAAAATGGGAATAGTATTTTCCACTGCAATGTGTACAAATACTTTAATGTTTTTTACGACTGAGTTATAAGAATCTACATTTCTTAGTACCCAAAACAAATTAGACATTGTGGGTCAAATCTTCAGATTGCATAAATCAGCACAGGTAATAGAAACAATGAAAGAGCTAAGTGTATTTAAATTAACTAGTGGATTCAGCACAAATAAAATGTGAACATATCAGTGTGTGTATTCATGTTTCTCTAACAGTCTACCCATGAAAACATATTTATGGAGAATATGAGGTGATATTCAACTGCAATGAGATACAGAGCTGGACCAGGGTTTATCCTCAAGACTAGGATTTTACTTTGCATGTGTTATGAGCCAGTGTGAAGAGTTTTCTTCTGTATTCTTAATTGTGCTATGAATCAAACCTTGTTTTTTCCTCAGGAAACAAAATTAAAAATGAAGGATTCAATTTCTTCTATATATGTTTCATATCTCAATCATCTTCAATTTTATTTTTTTGGTAAAGATACTATTTCTGTTACTAGGTTGCTAGCAGTTTTACATTATGCTATATCAATGTGTTGTTAAGTGAGAAAGAGGTTTAGATGCTAACAAAGGATTTTCTCAAGAAATTGCTCCCCAAGTTATCCTGTGGACTCACTATCAATGAAACAGTCACAAATATATGTAAGAATTCAACCAATAGCCAAGTACCAAGTTCTAAAGTTAATTAGAACAATTTTATATTGTTTAAAATATGTTAGAATAAAGAATTAAATATGGTACAAAAGAAGGAAAGGATCCACTAGTATTTCTACGGGAAGGAATTAAGGGGGAAGTAGAGGAGAGTAGAATGGGAAAATTAAATTGTCTCAGATGATAAATATTTGTTAAATAACTTCACATGCCTACAGATACTATCAAATCATTTTAATTAAAAAATGGGCAGAAGGAACAACTACAGAGTTGGAAGAAAATACCAGTATATTGCATATCTAAAAAAATGTTTTTTCTCACTCAAATATTAGATATGTCTTCATTGTTGCTGCTTTGAGATGGGACAACCAACCACTTTAGCTCTGTAAAGTGAGTTCTGTTGCCCAGGATCTGCTGTGCTGACAAGCGCAATGAAAAAAACCATGGGTGGTAATATTATTTTCTAGCCGTTTTTTAAAGTCAATGAAAGTTCAAGTCCTTCATGTTACTTGATTTTTTTCCCAGAATTCATTCCAGTTGAGACAGCTTTTCATCTTTCCTTCTGTAGTAGGAGCTGGGTTTGACCCAGGAAAAGCTATGTCTGAAGTTCTGTTTCTTTGGTGCATACGTCTTATTTAAATCAAAGTTTATGTTTGACACACTCTAGTGCAAAACTTAAGGCCTCTTTATTTCTACATTTTTCATGTTAGGACTGTCTTTTTCCTACCTTACTTGATTCCCTTCTTTGTGTCTCTCCCTCTTTTCCTTGATCCACTTGTTTTATGTCACTTCCCTGTTTGAAAATAAAGAGCTATTTGCACTTCATGTGTTTACAATTATTTGTGTTGTCAAAGTGACCTAAAGTTCCTAGAGCAAACTAAAAATTTGAACTAACCGTTTTCAGGTGTTGGTGTGAAAGCATTAAAACAGAAGAATCTGATTCATCTGTATTTTAATATTTTTTCCTTTTATTTTTATGCCTATTCCTATGCGTTTTCCTAATCATGTTCCTATAACAGCTGATGTATTGTCTGAATGTTGCACTCTAAATGATTATGAAATTAAATATAATTATTTAAGTGATACCTTGAAGAAGAAACAAACCTGAAGTGATTCTGAAACCAATTTCATAATAAGAAGACACTGAAAGAAAGATATTAAGAAACTGACTGCCTTAACTCTGAGCATTTCTGAGAATTAGACTTTTGGCAATGAATAAAACATTACAGTTTGCAATAATTTAGTAAATTTCCAGAAAATGAATTACATAAATAGGAATTGAGGAGTACTTGTCCTTGTAACTTAAACTTTCAGCTCCAGTAGTTATCATAGAATCATAGAATAGTTTGGATTGGAAGATCCCTATTAAGATGATTTTCTAGTTCAAACCCCCTACCATGGGCAGAGGCATCATTCATTAGATCAAGGTGCTCAAAGATCCATCCAAACCGACCTTGAACACTTCCAGTGATAAGGCATCCACAACTTCTCTGGGCAACCTGTTGTAATGCCTCACCACCATCATTGTAAAATATGTCCTTCTTCTGCCCATTGTAAATCTTCCTTTTTTCACTTTAAAGCTACGTCCCTTGTCCTGTCACTACAGGCTTGGTAAAAGTCTCTGTCTTTTTTATAATTCCCTTTATACAGTGAAGTCCTCCCTGAAACTTTCTTTTCTCCAGGCTGAAGAACCCTCAACTCTCAACTCTTTTCTTAGAAGGAGAAGTGTTTCAGCCCTCTGATCGGTCCTCCTCTGGACTCACTATAACAGTTTGAGCTAAACTCAGACTGAGGTCCATGTCTTTCTCATACTGAGGTCCCTGGAGCTGGAGACAGGACTCCAGAAGGGAAAAATCACCTCCCTTGACATGCTGGTCATTATTCCTTTTATGCAGCTTAGGGAAGTATTGGCTTGATGGACAGCAAGTGCACATTGCCAGCTCATGGCCAATTTTTTATCCACAAATATTCCCAAGTCCACGGGGCTACTCTCAATCCATTCGGCCCCCAGTCTGTATTGATATTGAGGATTGCCCTGACCTGGTTGCAGGACCTTGCACTTGGCCTAGTTGAACCTCATGAAGTTCCCATGGGCCCACTTCTGAAGCCTGTCAAGATCTCTTTTGATAGCATCTCCTCCCTCTAGTGAATCATTTGTACAGCATAGCTTGGAATCTTTTTGCAGATTTGCAGAGGGTGCACTCAGTCCCATTGTCTATGTAATTCATGAAGATGTTAAGCAGTATTGGTCCCAGTGTAAAACCTTGAGAGACACAACTCATGACTGGATTCTATTTTAATATTGAGCTATTAACTGTAACTCTTTGGACATGCCCATCCAACCAATTCCTTATTCATTTAATAGTCCATATATCAAACACATATCTCTCCAATTTAGAGATAAAAATGTAGTGTGGAACCATATCAAAGATCTTACAGAATTCCAGGTAAATATCATTCATAGCTCTTCTTTTTTCCACTGATGTAGTCACTCCTTCAGAAAAGGCCACTAGATTTGTCAGGCAAGATTTCATACAACCATGTAATACCAGGTTGGAAGGAACCTCAAGGATCATCTGGTCCAATCTTTCTAGGCATGCATGACCTGGACTAGATGTCCCAGCATGCTATCCAGCTCATTTGCCCATGGCGAAGCCATGTTATCTGTTTCTAATCACTTCCCTGCCTTCTATATATTTCAATATGTCTTCCAAGAGGATCTGTTCCATAATCTTCTCAGTCACCGAGATGAAGATAACTGGTTAATAGCTCCCAGAGTCCTTCTTTTTACCCTTTTTAACGAAGGATGTCATGTTTCCCTTTTTTCCAGTCAATGAGGACTTTGCTTGACTCCCATGACTTCTCAAATGTGATGAAGACTGTCTTAACAACTATATTTGCTAGTTACCTCAGGATGTATTTAATCAGGTCTCATGTCATAGAAGCCTACAGGATTTATATAATTTTGGATTTTCCTTCTTTCCCCTCTTTTTTACCTTATTTTGCTTGGTTTACTTTTTTCCTTTTTTTTTCCCTTTTTTTTTTTCTTGATTTTCCTTTGTTCCTCTTTTTTTTTTTCTTTTTTCTTTTTTCCTTTAGTACACTCATAAGCATGGGATCACAGAGTTGCAGGTTTTATAGTTCTTGTAAAAGCATGTCTCCCATTATTTATTGCTATTTCAAGTACTTTCTCTTACTGTATTTGTGTTCTCCTGTGAAGACTGCTTTGATTGTTTCTTTTCTATTTTAGATAGTTGATATATTTTGTGACTCAGAGAGATGTCTCTACGACCATTTCTTCTTTGATGGGCATTGCCTTCCTTTGAATGGGTCTAGTACTGTCTTTCTATTTTGATGTCTTTTTTTTTTCACCTCTATAGATTGAGGCAACTCATTCTTTGTGAACAGAAGTTGAATATCAAGAACATGATTTGTCTCACCAAACCAGAAGTTGCAATATAGATATCTATGCCTTAACAAGTCACCTACACTTCTACCAGTTATATGTAGAAAAACATGCCACACTTAGGGTAAGATTTCTCTCATCCTAAGGTAGATATCTAAAGTGACTCTGATGTATTACACCATGCATTGGTCCTTTTCTCTCTGTTTATTACAGAAAGAGATGATCATGAAAGGCCCAGATACCGACAACTTCATTTGAGAAACCTGAAGTGAGCTGAACATGCAAACAGCTTCAAATTGGTCGCTGATTTTTATCCAGGTAAGTGGAAAGGAGGAATTGAAGAAAAAGTGTATGGTGCAAACACTGATCTACTATCTAGTAGTTAGATCTACTGATCTACTATCTACTAGATAGTAACTATCTACTATTATTAACAACTGATTGATTGGTCTTTTTGAAAGAAAAGCTTTTTTCTCCTGCTTTTTGTTTTTTGTGAATCCGCCACAACATCTTGCTCTCCTTTGTGTTTCAATACTGTGGCTTACACAGAAAAGCCTGTCTGAAACGCCCACCAGAAAAGGCTCTTCTCATTCTAGCTTCCTCGACATCCACAACAAACAAAAATATAACACAAAAATTAGACCCTACTGAAGAACCTGGCTCTGCAGGGAGGATTTTACTAGCTAGTGAATAAATAAAACCATTTGTCATTATGGGCTCATGCTGACTGTGAACAGAGGAGGTCAGGGTTTCTTCCCACCCCCACTCAAGGTACTGCTGTTAAAATAAGTAATACATATCTGTTCACCAGCTTTTCTTCTTTAAAAAAACCCAAACACAGAGACATCAAACTTAAAAAAAAAAAAAAAGAAGTCAGTGGAATCAAATGAGAAACCAAGTATATAAAAAGATATATATTTATAATGCTTTCATAAATAAACCATTGGCTGCTTACTATATATTTTCTCTAGAAATGTTTTAATTGTCATAGAAAAACCATCACTGTCCCACTTTCATATTTATAACAGATTTTTCATCCTACATATGACTTGTAGCATCATTAGTTATTAATTTTTTCTGGCACTTCCTTTTTATAACATTATTATTAGTTACATATTACTTCATAGAACCATAAACGTGCATGCCCAGTTTTCCATGCTGGCAACCTGTTTCATGAGATTTTATTTTTTTTAATGGAAGGATCCTGTGAGTCCATTTTTATTTAAAAATAATGTGTTTACTTGCTGTTCCTTTTTAGCTCTCTTTATCTCATTCCGGTCAGTCTCTTCTCTCTTAATGGCACGGTTTCACGGAAAAGCATTATCTAAATATCCTATGAGGGATCTTCAGGCTACCTTTGATCTAACATTTTCAATTTGTGTAAGAAAAAACAAGAAGAACATTAAAATGAAACGAGGTTGCCTATGGAGAATTTGTTTAACCATTCAAAAACATTGCTTAAAATGTTTTTCCTGTGTTTCATATTTTTTGAATACTAAAAGGCACGTACTTGTGGAAATCCTTTCAGTTTGGCTAGAACTCTTGAAAAGCTACTGTTTGTACATACATGGAGCATGGAATCTCATTTTTAGCCGCTAAACATTTTTGAGGCATATCTTCTCTGAGAACATACCTATTTCTTGCATCTTTGAGCACTGATCTAATAATGTAAGCAAAATCTCTGCAAACTTTCAGAACTTAGAAGGGGCTATTAATTGAAATTGCAGGATGACTAGTATTCCTAAAAGTATTCCTAAAAGATAGAATAAACAGTAACATAGTTCATTAACAAGACACACAGAATGCCCCAAACTATCCCGAGTTTAATTCTCCCACACACACACCCCTTTTCTGTCCTTGAAAGGAAAGAACAAAATAAAGGAGGAAATGCAATACAACAAAACCAAAGCAATTCCTGTGAAAAGCAAGCCATGGTAGTGCTTGCTTCGCCATCTATCACATTTGATCCTGCTCTCAGAGATTTCATTGAATATTTTTTGCATCTATTTAGGTCTCATCTCTTCAGACTCTTGTACCATTCTCACAACTTTGACAAGTGCTTCATTTCACTGATTGAACAGAACTTTTTTGTACCTGAGCTTGCAAAATGGGCTGTGTTCTGTTAGTCATCAGTTTCAGCATGCATTCTATATAGTTGTACCTTTTAATTTTTTTTCTACTTTTTTCATATTGTGAAGAGAGCATTTTTTGTGGTAGTCACATTTGTCTTACAGGTTACAGGCACATGCATGGCTTTTGCAAGTGCAAGGGTATTTGTTGTTGTTTGTTTTTCCAAAGATGCTTTAAGGAAGCTTATACATTTAAAAATACAATTCTTTCTATATGAAAAATCTTATTCTTTTTCAGCTGTAGAGAGAAAACGTAACAATTTACATATTTTAAAAAGAAAATGCCTGCTATATAAAGGACAGTTCTTTCCTATGTTAAGTGAGATCAAGCCATTTTTATCATATTTTTGGTTCCAGAAAATTGCTGCAATGTCTTTGAGGAATTCTTTGCAAGTGGAGACACAGGAATAACAAAAGCCCCATCCACAGCTGCTCCTTGTCAATAGCATTGCTGTATCAGCAACATGCTTAAACGATCTGGGATGACAGGAATGCTACTTCCTTTCTCTCTCCAGGTGGGAGCCACTCCCCACTCTTTCCATGACTAAAGAGAATGACCCCTATGTCAGCTGCCTGGGATTCAGGAAATATACCACCTTTTTTTAACAACAGTTATAGGATTCCAAGTTTTAGTATATGAAAGTGTGTTGCAGTGTTTTTTATTGGGGAAAATGGAGGGAGAGAGGGTGGGGTGGGGAGTGGGAAGGGTGAAATAGAGGAAGGGGGAGCTAGTTTGTGTAATCAGTATGTTACTGGGATAACTCATACCTTAACTGAGAAGGTGTATATAGCGATGCTCTAGCTCAATTATGAACTGCATTTAAAAAAGATTTTTTGAGTAGTACACTGGTGCACATCCCACATAATGTGCATGGCTCTGATCAGTAGTACTCTTTCAAATATAGTTTTATGTCTCCTAAGTCATAAGAGTAACATCAGTTAAAGAGTAATCTTAGAAAACAAACCACACAAAAAACCCCATATGTCATAGTTGAGTGAAAGCATGCTAACTTCATTCTTTTGACTTGATGACAAAGAAGCTTCATGGGGATGACACAAAGTCATAAGTTGACCTGCATTTTACCACAAACGTAATCTCTCTTCTCACCAAAAACTTTCTTCTCAGCCCTCAATATCCAGTGGCTTAGACACACTAAGTTTCATCTCCATACATTGCATCATTTGTGTTAATTGTTTCCAAAGAAACTCATATGTATGCCAGGTATGACTTATGCTTCTCAGATGCAGTTGTGATCAACAGGGGAGATAGCTGCATTATATTTATGGTAGCAAATAATTCAAATTGCTTGGAGCAGATATGCAGAGCAAAATAGCCTTTATGAGGACTCATCCTACACATGATTCTGGCAGGATTACTTCAGAATATTCCAGTTTGATTGTACACCCTTAATGTGCATTAACTGTTAAGGACCACAGAGATATACATGCCAGTCACCTGACTGAGTAGCCTGAACTGTATACCTTATGAGCACATAAGTTCCTTCTGAAAACCTTCAAAGCACCTGTCTTAAATAGGATGTATGGATTAAATACAAACAGCAGAAGCTTTCTTTAAAAGACTGGTTTACTAAACTCTTTGAGGTAGTTGAAATTTTATGTGCAAAAATTGTATAGGCTGGATTTTATAATACAAGTGGTGTGAAAAGATCTTGCAGATGAAATTAGATACGTAGACTAAAAGCTTTAGTCTATTTTTTTGTTTGTCTGTTTATAAATTTCTTTTCCTAGTTCTCACTTGGACAAAAAAACTGAAAATTGAGGTTACAAAAGATAGAGGGAATATTAAGTGTATCTGAACTCTATAGATAGATATAAAAAACATATGTCAAATACTTGCAAAAGCCATGTAGAATTTAACAAGTGAATAGAAAGGATCAAAGCATCTACAAAAGGATCTCAAAGGATCTGCAAAATAAAGTGTTTCCTATACCTGAAGAAAAAGAGACTTTCTGCTGGAGAAAAAGATGCAAATAGTTCATTTTATTCCTCCCCAACTGACAAATTAGCTGTATGCTGGACATGTAGAAAGAGGAAAAAAATCATTGGTTAGAGTTCTAATTTCATAAACACCTAAGTACTAAAATCTCAGATATTATTATTCTGTTTAAGAATAAATCTTTTGAAGATTAGAAAGAATAAAGCAGGACACTGGATTTGATAAATGTTTCCAAATTAAACTCCCATAAAACACTTGAATATTAGTTTGTCACTCAGTGCTTTCCCAGAACTCTAGTGCTGCAAAATTGGAAGTGTATTTGCTGCCCAATTTAGATAGACCAAAACAAGATACAACTATTTTTCTGAAGTGACCTTTGCAAACAAATTGCAAGTGGAATACCTCCAAAATACACGGCCTGTTATAGAAGTTGGACTAGCAGCCTCACTCTTGCAGCAGTAGGAGGAAGGGTTGCTATGAAACTAATTACAGCTATCAGCAGTGGTTCTGTTTTAAATGGTCTATGAATTAGGCAGTCTTCTAGAAGCACACACAAGTGAATTTGCCATTAACAATGAACAGCTCTGTGAAAAGAACGCAGTATAAATTTACTTAGTCCATCCTGGGATTAGGCAGACAGCTCTACTCTCATTTGGCCTCTGAAGTAAATTTCAGTGGAAAAGTTAAGAGACTTTTCCCTATCGAAGTGAGTTTTGCCAAATACTTGGTGCCTTATTACAATACAGACTGTTTTCCAACTCCAATCACACTAATGCAAGCTGTGAGTAACTTCATTGTGCTCTCTGGAATTGCTCTAGCTTTACAACAGTGTTATCTGAGATTTATACCTCTATAAATTAATCTGAAATGTGGCCACATGGTCTAGCTGATTCGTAGCTTAATAGGAAAAATATAGTTAGATAAATAGTTGATGTCTCTCATACTAATTTGGGACCTCCTCACAGCTGTTTACTTACCCATTTATATTAATTTACTATACCAGAAACATGTCCAATTGGTAAGAGAAATAATTCACTCACTGTTCATGATTAGTAAGACTTTTTCCTTGACATGACACCTATCCCTACATAATATTTATCTCCCTGCAATGCTTGATATCATTCTCTATATGTTAAATATAGTGGAGGTTTGTTGTCTTATGGCATCTTGGTCCTAAGGCTATTGACCAATTGAATAAACTGAATATCTGAACAATGGAACAACTGACCAGCTTTTAACCAGCTTTTTTCTTACTGGTGACCAAATGAATCAGAGCTGTTGATCAGAACTGACCTAGCAGTGAAACCACAAACTATATTTGTTCAAGGAACATGCATAGCAGAAAAGGACTGTAATATTAATTAAAATTGTCACATAGATCTCAGTCACTCTAGATTTTTTTAAAATCTCATTCTTGTTTGGAATCTAGAATTTTCACAGCTGTCATTACAACTAAAACAAACCACATTTTCTTTTATATAAAACAGATAGCTTTTAAAACCTAAAGGAAATTAGATGTGCCCTCTGTCTCCCTTCTTTCACCTTCATTTTTTTTTTTGCCAGCTTTTTTATAGGAGAATTTCATATAACAGAAGTTACAGAAGAAAAATAATGCAAATTATGATTACACTGAATTAAGCTGTTCTCAGCTCTATTAGTGAGCTAAGGCCAGATTGAGTTGCATCCCAGAGGCCTCATTGTTCACTCTTCTAGGCAATGAAATAGTTGGTCCACAGTCATTACTGTATATGAGACAAGTTGCTGCAGCTCTCCTCAATGAGGAACCTGACCCAAGGACTTTATAGCAACAAATCATCCAGTTTCCACACATATAGTTTAACTCTTGCTCCTCTGAGTCCAACAGAGTAAAACTACAGTGATGTTATCGTAGACAAGGGCTTTCCTCATCTACATGTGGGGAAAATGTCCTTTCTTAGAGATGACAGTCATGCAACCATAGACAGTAATAGTGTGCCAAAGAACCCATTCTGGTTTATTATCATTTTAACCATGTACTCCAAAACAAAGAAACAATGTGCACCACATACAAATCTGCTTTGAAATATAGTACTTTGTGTTCTCACAGAATGAATATAGTGTAAAGCAAGAAGATCAAATATTCAGCAGCTTTATATTCCTGATATTTTGAATTTTGGACTTACTTCTTTCATAAAGTGAATGGAATTGGAGAAATATGATGGAGTAAAGAAAGCTCTTTTCCTTTGCTGTTTTGAATGGTACTATGAAATAGATTTCATTTTCTGTTCCCTAGATATGTTTGGACATCAGAGAACTTAATTCTATTTTCTCTTACTGACAGTGGAGCAATGAAACAAAATAAAATTTGTCTCACACACACAGGTACAAAAGTGCAAATATACCCTAGTTAGGTAAGTTAATTTCTCAATATTTTCTTCGTTCCCTGAGGTAAGAAGTCATGAAGATAAAACAGAGAAATAATTGGTTTCCTTTTATGCATGCGGAAGAAAAAGATGGAGGAGAGTTCAAGGATGGAAAAATGTCTTTGAGTTATACAGTACTGCTGCACAGCATGTTGCTATGGATGTTCATTAGTGCCCTCTAATTACAGCTGTTTTCATCATTTTTTGTTATTGTTGTTGTCATTGTAGCTGTTATTAATATGTTAACTTGTTACTTTGTTTTCAAGATCAGCCTTACCTTTAGAGAGAGAGAGAGACAGACAGATAGACACAAAGTGGTGTTGCTGATGAGAGCTTTATATTTATTGCAAAACTGTTAAGATGACTACTTTCAAATTGCTCCGAAATCAAGTTAGCAAGTGGCTAACGACTGTACTGTATCCAAACACTTAGTCGGCTTGCATACTGTAAAGCTCCCACCAGTTTCTAGAACACAGATGAAGTAAAATCTTAGTACTGGCTATCCATTGGAAAAGTGACAAATCCTGGAGCAAAAATTGTCATTAAAGTTAAACAAATGGGGCAAACAAAAGCAACTGCAAAAATTACCAAGGGCCACAGAGACACAAGATAGCTCTGGGATGTCGCAATTATGAAGAAATCAGTACTATGCCACCTCATGAAAATAAACAAAACACACTTTGGCTCTTGTACCTTAATCGGGTGGAAAAAACTTGGTATTAGACAACCAAAAAAAAACATTTTCCAGTTAAATTATAATTACACTTTCTCCTAGTTTAGATGTCATTCCTCAGGTAGAAACAGTTTAATTTGCCTGCCTAGATTATGTCAGTTAGCCTAGTAGGATAAACCATACCCGAAAAACAAGAACAAAAATTTTTCTCATTATTTATTTGCTATAAAAATGTAATTTTTTAATAAAAGAAATATCACAAGTATTATATCGGAAAGTGTTTGTGGTATACATGTGTTAAAAATCCTTGTAAAGAGGTTGAAAATAAGAAGTAAAATAAAGTTTTAACATCATAATTCTTGTCTTATTATTTAAATTGCAATGTTCAACATCCTCTACAATTCTTTCTTAATATGAAAGATATTAATTTACTTGTATTATTGCTTTCTCCCCACCTCCATGACTACGTTAACAGAATATTCCATATCTAATAAAGTATTGTTAATGTACCTAGCTTATGGGCAAGGAGCTGAGTCTCAGAGGATGTGATAGTGGTTTTATCATACACCACAGGTATCTAATAATTGTGAAACTCAGTGCAAACTTGAGATGATCAAAATCCGCACTTAGTTGCTATTCATTACATGCTTAAGTGACTTAAGACCTCAACATTAAAATTTTCCGGGCTTCCAACAAATGTATTTCTTGACATCCCCAGAAGCCTTGACACAGCTTAAAAACTTGATAGATTACCTTATGCTAAAGGTCCCTAAAGAACTACAAGCTAAATATTTATCTTCCTGTCTTATCCATGTACTTGCTAGAGTAGATGTTCCTAGAACAAACCTGCTGTACCACACCATGTACAAGAAACAGCTGCCATCTGTAATGCCATCACTATCTATCTCCTAAGAAGGTAATAAGAGAAAAAAACTGTCATTCATGTGCAAGAAATCATGTTTAATTTCTTATTCTTGCTGGGAGAATTTAAATTAGTGTCTCCAAAACACTGGAGTATGCAATAGCATATAGTGTAAAATATAGAGTGGATTCAGATAGGATATTTTGTCCTTTCAAATCTGATTAAATTTGTACATAATAATTCGAAAGAATAAAAGTAGCAAGTTTGATCATGAATACAACAGTGTGTGCAAAGAGATTCAGCCACAGATTGGCCTGACATTGTGGGTATGATGCTGTGGTTGTTTGTCCCCAGAAACGCTAGACTCAAGCTGGTTCAACACAGCTGTAACAGAGCATTGGAAGAAATTCATGTCCACCAGCAATTGGTTACGTGTCTCTAAATGGCTGGTTATTACACTTACTAGAGGGGCTATCCAGCTCTTTAATATTTCCTTAATGTGGAATATATTTTTGAAAATTAAAGAATGGATTCGAATATCTTTAGTCAGGTGAAGTTCCAGATGACTGGAAGAAGGGAAATGTAACCCCCATTTTCAAAAAGGGGAAGGTGGAAGACCCAGGAAACTATAGACCAGTCAGTCTCATCTCTGTGCCCGGCAAAATCTTGGAGCAGATTCTCCTGGAAAGAATGCTGAAGCACATGAAAAACAACGAGGTGGTTGGTGACAGCCAACATGGTTTCACTAAGGGGAAATCCTACCTTACCATTTGGTGGCCTTCTATGATGGGGCTACGGGACTGATGGACAGCGGCAGAGCAGTTGATGTCATCTACCTGGACTTGTGCAAGGCATTCGACACTGTCCCACACGACCTCCTTGTCTCTAAATTAGAGAGACACCAATTTGATGGATGGACCACTCGGTGGATAAAGAACTGACTGGATGGCTGCACACAAAGAGTTGTGGTCAACAGTTCAATGCCCACGTGGAGACCAGTAACGAGTGGTGTCCCTCAGGGATCGGTGTTGGGACCTGTCTTGTTTAACATCTTTGTGGGTGACATGGACAATGGGATTGAGTGCGCTCTCAGCAAGTTTGTCGATGACACCAAGCTGTGTGGCTCAGTTGATACGCTGGAGGGAAGGGATGCCATCCAGAGGGACCTGGACACGCTTGTGAGGTGGGCTGATGCCAACCTGTCGTGGTTTATGCCCAGCCGGCAACTTGGAACCCTCCCTCTTCCTTCCTCCCCCCACTCCTGGAGG
>NW_009924993.1:80508-85512 GCF_000696875.1 Nestor notabilis | reverse complement strand
GACCTCACAGCAGTCTTCCAATATCTGAAGGATACTGGGAGGCACTATAAGGATGCTGGGGAGGGACTCTTCATTAGGGACTCTAGTGGTAGGACAAGGGGTCATGGGTTTAAACTTAAACAGGGGAAGTTTAGGTTAGATATAAGGAAGAAGTTCTTTACTGTGAGAGTGGTGAGGCACTGGAATAGGTTGCCCAAGGAAGTTGTGAATGCTCCGTCCATGGCAGTGTTCAAGGCCACGCTGGACAGAACCTTGGCTGTAGTGCAAGGTGTCCCTGCCCATGACAGGGGGTTTGGAACTAGATGATCTTAAGGTCCTTTCCAGCCCTAACTATTCTGTGATTCTATGATTCCTTATTGAAACATGCAAGCTACCTGTTGGCCCAGTACTTAAATTTATGAAGATCTCTCTGTGCTGAGACTCTGCAATTGCCTGTGTTAGCCACTTAACCTTGGTCAGTGCTATATTTGAATTATGTTGCTCAAAATGGTTCTCTGCCTCTAGAAACCCTGTCTTTGAGCCCCCTTCCAAGGCTCCACCACTATTCATTTAAACCTTCTCTCATTCATGTGATATGTAATCTCTCATGGTTAATGACATACACAGGGACTTTGAATAAACAGAAAGTATAAATCATTTGTCCTCTTGTTCTTCACAGATTTTGTCAGTGCTGCAGAAAAATAACAAGAACATTTCCATTGGGTGAAATAGGATTTGGATGTAGACTACATAGAAAGAAAGATAGATACTGTACTTTATAGAAAAATGCCTTTCATAGTGAAGGTTGGATTTTTTCTAAAGGAAACTTGGGCACTTGTTAACTCATTTATTATTGATGTGCTTTTCCAATATATATTAATGCAATTTCCTTTACAAGTTGCACACTCTGGATCTTCTTACTTTTCCTATATGCGAGAACAATAGCAGGAAGGAGAAATACGTGTGTATTATTTAAACTGAGGAAGGGACAGGTGCAAAATTAAGTGACTTCTAGTTCAATAGCACAAAATGTTTACACAAATTCAAATGGAAGCCACTTAGGCATGTGCTAGGAAGATATTTGCAAGAACTGATATCATGCAAGAATACATGAGCTACTATTCTAATACTTTTACTGCAAGGTACACGGAAGTAACTACAATATCCTGAGAAAGAATGCAGTGGAGATTTGTTAGAGCACATCAGGCATTTACGAGGTCACATGGGTGCTGGAGATGGGGCAAACTGCTCTGAGGTCAGATGAATCAGAGATTCAGGGTGATTATTTTACATATTATGTTATTTTACATGTTTCAAATGTTATTAACATTTGAAAATCTGTGTGGCTGTCCTTCATTATAGGAATTCATTAGGAAGCAAATGGACTATCCACACTATACTATGTGTCTTGTAATAATAGTAATAACTAATGTTGGGTATTCCATCGTATACTTGAAATGTTCATTTGAATAATTTCCACAAAAGTTTTAATACCAGCTTGGAAGTAAGCATTTTATTATTAGAGTGACGTGGGGCATTTTATAAAATGTACATAAGTGTCATTAGTGCTATCTTTACTTTTAAATGACAAGACTTAATATTCAGCTAGGTTCCAGTGACTCACCACACCTAGTCTTAGCTGACAGATTGGAAGTATTTTCTGGCTAAACTGGTCTTTGACAGAAAACTAGATTTTTGGTGAAGTTTTCCCCTAAAGATTTTCTGTCTTACATGAAGAAGAATAAACTTTCCACTCCCCCCTCCCCCCACAAATGATGGAATACTTTGAAATCAGCAAAGGTTTTCTTTATGGTTGAAGTTTATTATACTTCCACTGAAATTAAACACTTTTTTTCTGAATGGTGTCTTTGCAAAGTGCTGTCTATCAGCCATGAATAAACTACATCTTCTATCATACCTCTTGGCTCTGCAAGTGTAATACAGAATTTTCTTTGTTTTCACAGGAGGAGAGCACATAGTGCCTTCTCAGTGGCTTTAGCCTCCTAGGGATCCCAGCCAGTAGAAAAAACCAGCCTCCTGACCGAAAAATCTGTTTCAAATACATCTGTGTTGTACCACCTGGCAGGAGCCATATGACAGTGCAGGTCTCCTTTCATGAGCTCCTCTTCCTCCTCTCATTCCTTTGACATTATCTTTGAGTTTTCAGACAGTATCAAGTCAACTGGACAACAGAAACCGGAGGCTTTAACTAAGTACAAAGAGTGTCAAAACTACTGGCTGAAAAGAAACAGGCAAAAACCAATAAATCAGTATGAAACTTTACCAGCTTAAAGGTTACTAAATTGACTGACTCCTGTGATGACATGACTGCACCACACTTTGCAAGGCTTTTGACATGGTCTCCATAGTATCCTAGTACCCAAATAGGAGAGTTAGGAATTGGATATATGGATTGTCGATCGGGTGGAAAACCAGCAGGATTGCTGGGTTCAAGGGATTGTGCGACTCTAAGTATGAAGTATGTTAGCTGGTTACTCACTGCGTCCATCAGGGACAGAGACTGAGGCCCATACTGTTTAACGTCTCTGTTAATGACCTGGATGATAGAAATTCACTCTCAGCAAGCCTGCCAAGGATACTAAGACAGGGGATGGTAGATATGCTGGATGGCGTGCTGAAAGGAACCTCTAATTTGCAACAGGCTGGAGAAATGGTATGGCAGAAGCCTCAGAAAGCTTAACAAGGTAGAGAATAACCTATAATACTACAGAGAATGAGATGAGTAGCTGGAAATTAACTTTGTAGAGAATATTTAAGAGCTATCTGCAACTGCCTTGTGGGAAGATACAGAGAAGGCAGAACCAGACTCTTCCTGGAAGTGCAAGTGTCAGTACTGGGGGCAACAGGCACACATCAGAACATGAGAATAAGAAACAGTTTCCATTGGAAAATTCCAGTTGTGCTGGAACAGGTTTCGCTGAGATACTGTGGAGTCTCCATCCTTGAGAGATGCTCAGAACTCAACTGGTCAATGTCCTGAACAATCTGATGTAGTTCAACCCATTTTGAACAAGAAGTTGGGCTAGATGACCTCCAGAGGTCCCTTCCAATCTCATTTATCCTGTGACTCTCCAATTCTACAAATATGGAGTCCTCTTCAGCTGCTGAAGTTATTAATACAACAAACTGGTGGATGAAAAGCTCAACATGACTTGGCAATTTGCACTTGCAACCTGGAAAGCCAGCTGTGTGCTGGGCTGCATCAAAAGGAGCATGACCAGCAGGTCGAGGGAAGTGATTCTCCCCCTCCACTCTGCTCTTGTGAGACCCCACCTGCAGCACTGCATACAGCTCTGGGGCCCCCAACACAAGAGGGAGATGGACCTGTTGGAGCAAGTCAAGAGAAGGGCCATGAAGATAATCAGGAGGGTGGAACATTTCTCCTATGAAGGCAAACTGAGACAGCTGGGGTTAATCAGCCTGGAGAAGAGAAGGCTTTGGGGAGACCCTAAAGCAGCTTCCAGTGCCTAAAGTGTGCCTAAATCAAATCTGGAGAGGAACTTAAGGGCAAGTAGTGACAGGACAAGGGATAATGGCTTTAGAGAAATAAAGAAAGAGGGTAGATTTGAATTAGGTATTAGGAAAAAATTCTTCACTATGAGGGTGGTGAGACACTGGCACAGGTTGCCCAGAGAAGCTGTGGATGCCTCCTCCTTGGCAGTGTTCAAGGCCAGGTTGGACGGGGCTTGGAGCAACCTGGTCTAGTGGAAAGTGTCCCTGTGTGTGGTGGGGGGTGGAACTAGATGATCTTTAGGGTCCCTTCAAACCCAAACCATTCTATGATTCTATTAAATCTGTTTTCCTTTGTCAGTCAACAGGTTGTAATTTCCATGGTAACAAGGGGAAATCCTCTTTCTCAATTTTTTCTGTTTGTTAGATTAATTACCATGTTTTAAGAAGACCTAAATGAAGGTGGAAGAATTCCTGATTATTACAGGGTTATTTTTTTACCATGCTATACTATTCAGTTACTCTATCAGATGGGGAGTTTGGAAGACAATGCTCAGCAAATTGCCTGCATAATGGCTGTTGGTGCCAGCAAAAACTGCAGAGACATTTAATCCTCTGCATGTTGCTTATTGCACGAAGTAGCTACAGAAAAGGAAACTACTCTCATCTGCTTTACCAGAGTCTGATTAACAACCTCCCATATGAGAACAACCTAATTTCAAATCAATTATTCCTGGTTTACACCATAAGAAGGCAATCAAGTTCACCATAAGAAGACAATCAAGTTATATTCCTGGGTCTAAAACCACTAATAAGAATGAAAAAGTAGTTAAACGTTTAACATGTCTTTCTGTGGAGAGGAACAATTGGGCTTTAGTTATCTACTGAATTTTATTATTCCATTGCTCTGACTGTGTGTTGCTTTTTAACTGATTTAGAAAGATACTCAGCAGTGTCTGCTGTGCTGTAAAATGAAGGCTTCATTATCTGCTATTTACCGTAATACTTTTCACATTGCTACCCACATAGCTGCAAAAAGGGAAACATCAGCTATATTTACAATGTCAAGAAAGAAAGACAACATTTTTTTTCTGTAAGCTTTCATCTTGTTTGCTCCCTTAAAAGTACTAAAAATGAATAGAAAAGAATTTCCTGGGGAAAACTCTGAAACACTTAGATAAAATAGAAGGAAATGACAGTGAAAGAGAATGACAGGCCTGTATGTCATGGATGGGGGTGGGAGATTTCAAATTATGAAGTAGAGGGTAAGAAGGAGAGTGTTTCTTCATAGACAGTGGCTAAAAAGTCATGACATTATTAATCATTTCTATAGGACAAGAAATTTGCATGGCTCCGTACTGTGCAAGATAAACAAATAGGTGGATCTATCATGGGTTTACATTTAAAGGAAGGGGAAAAGTCAAAGGGACACAGCACTGTACATGTAACCATCACAGCTTTCAAGTTTTAGAAAACAGTTGAAGTTTTTATAAGGTTGGGAGTGTCTACAGTTGAGAAACACTTTCCGAGCAACTTCTATCAGAAAAAGCTGTT
>NW_009924993.1:69617-80477 GCF_000696875.1 Nestor notabilis | reverse complement strand
TTCCCTCAAAGCTGAATTGATTTCAGTGAAAAATTCTGCAGTCAGGAAGGGTTTAACGTCCTAAAAGATTCAGATTGCATTTTGGAATCTATTTGGAAAAAAATAATCATTACTTGATGACATTAGATGATATTACATAAGTAGCATATGCGCTTATGTTTCTGGGTGCCTTCATAGCCACCAGAGAGAGCAAGATGTGTCTTTGTTTTCTGTAATGGTGATTCACAAGGACAGGGAGAGTATATTTGGAGGTTGAGACAATTGCTGTCCTCCATTTGCTAAAAACAGATCCTGCAAACACTTGAGCTTGGAAAGCATTTTTTAAGGCAATGTGTGAAATGACTTTTCAGTGGCACAAACAATAAAACAAACATCAAACTGCCACTCTCATGAAAGTGGATTTCAGACTGCTTTAGGACCAACCAGGAAGATTGCTTTGCTCCTCTTCCATAGATGAATTATGTCAACTTTCCTATTTGATTACTAAACTGGACCAGCTAAGGATATGCCACATTCCCAAGCAGCAAAGCATTGACTAAATCACAGTGTTCATGAGTCACATATAACAGCCGCTGCTGCTAAGAGCAAATTTGGCAGAGGGATCTCATTGTTATACCCTCTGTTTTGTATATCATCAGCTGGAGTTATTTTTCAGAACAATGCTGAATGCCTATTACATACTGCTTCAAGCATGTAGTATATTCTAATATTACACCAAGCAGACATTTCATTTTCATGAATGTCATGAAAGGAGTCAGGGAGGTAATATTTATGTTTTAGACATACAAGGTGACCCTCAGGGATGTGAAACCAGAATAATTTTAAAGTAGATAAGATAAACTGCATTTAATTCTTTTTTTGTATGCTGTTTTTAAGAAATAAATTTTTAGGTAGCTTAATGAAAATTCAAGGGGAATTTAATCAAATCAAATTCACGCTACCTTAGCACCTAACAATCTAAAGCTGTAAGAATGCTCCACTTTAAATGCATACCTTTATATAACTCAGATTCATCTTTTCAATTCTGATCATACTGTCAACCTGCCAGTTGAATTCCTGCATATTCTGAAGTGTTTTCTTTCAATAAATACAACGCTTCTAGGCTGGAAGATGCTGCTAGCTGTCAGGCTTCATAATTTTGGCATATTGGTGATGTCAGTGTAGCTGGCTAGTAGACTCTCATATAACCTCACTGAGAAAATTAAATACCCTTTTACCTAGCAACAAATGAAACTGCAGAAACTGCTATCCAAGCTACAGACCAGCAAGGGGCTAAGGAAAGCCTGGACTGTACCAGTCAAAAAGCTTTCTCTGTGACAATTTGCAAACACAGTTGATGGGTTCAGACTAGATCATAAACGTGCATATGTGAGAATGCGAAGTGAACCTAACAAAAATGCCGTCAAAAAAGAGCCAGGGCCAGCCAAGGAAGTACCAGCAGCATGGCCCTGGAAGAAATCCAAAGTGGGAGTGAAAGTTCTAATTTTGGACAGAATGCTGGCTTAAAACAGATCTAATTTTCTGAACAAAGAAACTGCCTTCTGTTGTTTGTCACTACTGTGTACTTTCTTTGTAAATAAAGAGCAACACACACCCCAAATCTAAAACTCTCCATATTTAACTTGTTTTCCATCTAGAATCTTGGCTGCAAGCAGAATTATATGCCTGGGGTACTGATATTTGGTTCATAGCTATTGTTTTTCTAAAATCCACTGCCTTTGTTATCTCTGTTCTTCAGCTTTTGCACAGCTACAAGGAAGTATTGATCTTTGGCAGAAAAAGAAAGAAAAAAAAGGTCAGTTCAAGAATCGAAACACATTTTGTTTTTTCTCCTTGCATATTGTTCATGGATATCTTTCTCTCACTGCACTGCTCCCTGGTGATGCGGAGCACCTCTCCAGAAGGGCATAGAATCATGGCATCATAAAATCAATTAGAATCATAGAATCAATTAGAATCATAAAATCACTTAGGCTGGAAAAGAGCTTTAAGATCATCAAGTCCAACCATAAATATAACACTGCCAAGTTCACCACTAAAGCACATTCATAAATGGAACATCTACATGTCTTTTGAATACCTCCAGGGATGGTGACTCAACCACTTCCCTGGGCAGCCTGTTCCAGTGCTTGACAACCCTTTAGGTGAAGAAATTTTTCCTAAAACCCTGTCTACATCTCCCCTAGTGCAGCTTCAGGCAATTTCCTCTTGTCCTATCACTTGTTCCTTGGGAGAAGAGGCTGACACCCACCTCATTACAACCTCTTTTCAGGCAGTTGTAGAGAGTGATAAGGTCCCCCCTGAACCTTCTCTTCTCCAGCCTAAACAACCCCAGTTCCCTCAGCCATTCCTCATCACACTTGTGCTCCAGACCCTTCACCAGCTTCATTGCCCTTTTCTGGACCTGCTCCAGCATTTCAATGTCTCTCCTCTGGTGAGGGGCCCAGAACTGAACTGATTTCAGACGCAGCCTCACCAGTGCCCATTGCAGGGGGATGGTCACTGCCCTGGCCCTGATGGCCACACTATTGCTGATACAGGCCAGGATGCTGTTGCCCTTCTTGGCTGCCTGGGCACAGCCTGGCTCATATTCAGCTAGGTGTTGACCAACACTCCCAAAGAATGAGTTGTGAGGGTATGAACAGTAAGGGAACAATTTTGTGTCAGCTGAAAACCAAAATATAGGCTCCCCATTTCTTTCCTCCTGCTATTCCAAACCTCTCTTTCCCCTTCAGGTAAGGAGCTAAGGAGAGCTTTATGCAAACACATGGTTTGTATTGGTTCCTTGGTATTCTTGGGTGGAACAGATAGTTCATCTAACTTGCTGTCCTCCAGGAAGAGCATTGTGCATCACCTCAGATGACAAGACTAATGAAAACCATTGCAGGCTGATGTAGCCTTCCTTTAAAAATAGGATTAAGAGCTCTGATAAGGATGGAAAATGAGAGGAAGAAAGTAATCTCAAATAACTGGTTTAACTGGCAGATGGTGAAGTTCTTTCTAATGGGTTAGCATTCTTGACAGCAAAATGAATGTAAACAAACTCTGCACTGGCACCTTGAATTCCAATTTAGATTATCATCTCCATGGCCCATTTTATTTAGCAAGGATTTCCAGGTCATACGTATGCATATGAATATGGGATAAGTGATGCTGAAGTACAGCCTTCAGTCAAGACCCATATCTTTACAGGATAGAATTGTTCTTTATCTAGCTCAGCATCTTTGACTGCCTGCACTGCTGCTCAGGCAGAAGAAGAAGGAAGTTCGCATGTCAGGAAGATTGCTTCCTATTGCAGCATGAATAACCCAACTGGTAGCAAGTTGGCTGTGTGCCATTCAAAATTGAACAGCCAAGTCAAACTGGGTCAGGTTTGCACTTTACCAGGATAATACTGTCCAGTCAGACACCAGCACAGGAGCATTTTCAGATCAGAGTCTGCTCAGCCATGGGAGGAGGCAGAGAGAGCAAGGGAAGTTTGGCTGTCAGAAACCTTGTTTAATCTTCTACTGTAAAAAGCCAACTGGCAGCTGGTCAGGCATTCAAAGTTGAAAGGTCTAGTGGCACCTGTTTTAGGTACATCCCTTCCTCAGTTATTGGGCTGAAAGTGTAAGCATCAGGCAGCAGCCTCAAATGACATCTAAAAGTGATATTTCAGCTGTGCAGTGGACTACATTGATGCGTTAAGTTCTGTGTGCATGTCTTGCCTATGTGCACAAAGCTCTGGTTGATATTGTCATTGCCAGTGGATGAGGTAACCACTTTCTGTCTGGCCCAGTCTGCTGCTTGTTAAAGACAGGGAACAGACCTGGGATGCTGCCGACACATGTTAAAATGGCTCCATGAAGTCCTTTTTACTCTCATATGTGTTAAAATTGATTTGTAGTAAAGCTGAAGTCGGTTCTGAAAGTCAACTCAACTTCCCTGTGGATTATGGTTTTAAAATTTACTCTTTTGAAAAAATCATTCCTGAGATGGTGGAAGACAAGAGAGTTAAAACTTTCATTTAAAGGTGGAGAGTGCAATTGCATCCGCCATAAATACAAAGCTACTATTACTTTCTTGCACAGTGAACCTTAACATTCACGGAGCAGCATGCAGTTTTGCTCTGTATTTTCATTCGTTCTTATATTACTAACATAACCACCTACCCGCTTCCCACATGAAAAGACAATTTGCCAGTTTCATCTACCTAGAGGAAAGAATAAAAAACAAGCTAAAGAAAGAAAGAGAAGAAGGGGAAAAAAAGGTTGCTTCAAAAGACAGTCTGATGGCACTTCCTATTCTTTCTTTTACAGATAGTGATGCTATTCCTTCTTTTACGAAAGAGAGCTCTGTAATTACAAAATGTATACCCTAACAGGACATTATTCAGGCTTTACAAAGAAGGTGCGAGGATTCTGAGCAGGTGAAGAATGGGTTCAAGCACCACCATCAACATGGAAACCAAGTGAGTTCACCCACTCAGTGAGGGAGATTTGTCAGTGGGAGCAGCAAGGTAGAAATAGGCAGTCAGGGGTTCTGGAGGGAAGAAGTCATGTTTCTTCAGTGCTTGGAGGGAAGGCTGTGGTTTTGATATGTAACTTTGCTTTAAAGGTGTTGGAAACCTGTAAGGAAAAAATGAGAAGAGGAGCATAAGGACTGGTTATCCTTGTCAGATGACTATCGGGGGCATTATGAGACGAGCTTGTACTGCACAGAGGTGAAGGACCTCAGAAAATGAAGGTAGGTCTAAGTGCAGAGAGAAGCTAGAGGAGCTGAAATACAGAACTGTGTCTCAGTTATGACTGCATGTTTCTGTCCTGATGAGCTCTGGGGCTGTTTTTCAATAGAGCTGGTGGCTCCTAAGAGTATTCATGCTCTCCTGAAAGGCCTGTTTCTTAAAATAATCCCTGCTGATGCAACAGAGCAGGTCAAAATAAGACCCTACCTCTTTCATCTGCTCAGGTTGAGCTTTATGGGAGAAAGTGTGTGACTCATGGCAGTGGTGACGCACAGATACGGTCCCTTTTTCTATACCTTTTGCATCCCTTTCTCCCACCAGCGAGAGGCTGACCCCAGTACCCCAGCCTGGGTGTGGGCCAGTGGGCAACCCTGGCAAGAGTGGAGCATCTGCTTCGGCCCTGAGAGCCATTGGGTCAGTTTGAAGCTTGTCACTTTCTAACGTCGTGGGGAAAATCCTCACACCACTCCTGTACAACTGATTTCAATGGCTTGCACCCCACGAGAACAAGCTGGAAAGCTTTTGCTCAGTAACCACTTTGTAAAATGCAGTGGTCAGGAGGTATCAGCCAAGGACGTGCCTTGGCTGAAGAGGACAGGAGGCTAGAGATGTGTGGTTGCTCTGATGGCCTTCCCTCTGGGCATGCTCCTACCTAACTGATTCAGATAGTGGCAGGAGGGTCAGTAATGTGAAAGTGTATTATAACAAAAAACCTTCAGAATAAGGCTTGAAAAGCTACGTATTTAATTAAATGTCTTTGGAGAATTTCCAGGTTTGAACAGTGTAGGATAGTTTTTTACTTCCTGCGCAACTAGGCTTTGTCTTCATGCTAACATCATACAGAAATTCTAAAAAGAAAGACATTTTAGGCATGTTCAATATACAGGTTAGAAGGTGTTTAATACTGGTAAGATTATTTATTGTGCTGCTTTATGAAGCGGTTTTTTTGAGATTATATGAATGGAATGAGACCACCCTTTATATCCTGATTGTAGGATTTTATGGTTGTGGTCTATCCGAAGGGATTTTTTTCATGTATCTTGTTCATGCTACATATGGAAATAGCTCATTATAAATACACTCTTGTAGACTAGACTGCTAACGCATGGCATATGAAGATAAAAGAGAGATTAACAGTCTTTTTCCACCATAGGTGAATCTGTATGTTTCCACTGCCTGCTATTACTCATATATTTAGTCCATAATCTGAAAAGTGCAAACCCAGAAACACTGAAATGTTATTTATTTTATTAATCTAAAAAAGTTTTAATCTGCACCTTGCTTTGAAGAGAGGACTAATGTGCCATACTCATGGTGCTGGCTCTTGGAGATGATGCTAAGTGCACCTGGGGTTGTCATTCTCTCTGCTTGTCTGTCACACTGGGGTCTTCTTTTTTCCTTGAACCATTTCGTAAAAATGGCTCTGCAGCAACGGTCTCAGAGTAGATCACCCTGAACACTTAGGGTCCCCTGTAGGAAGCTGATCAGTAGTCTATGTACCAGAGCCCTGAAGAGTTAATCAGAAAAAGTAAAATGGGAATAGAAGAAACCGTTTTTAAAAATACAAAATAAAAAAGCAAAAACATAAGAAAATATGATTTGCTAGCTTGCCACCATCTATCAAAAATACATACAAGTAGTTACTTGCATTCACTCTCCTTAGTATGCATGATAAGATCTAAACAAATTTTTTTCTATGTGGAAGCCTAAAAATGCAGAACTAAAGCTGTGGAAAAATAAATTTGGAAATACATGATTATAAGAAATGGAGGAAGCAGGTCAAGCCATCAGCAAGGTTAGTAGAGTCCTGCAATTAGACTAATGGGGCAAAGGAAAAGAAAAAGTCCTACCTTATCCAAGAGGGTATCAGTAGTTGTGTGTTTTCATGCTGCATAGGGGTTGGATCTGCTAATATAAATCAGGCAGAAGGACCGTTAACCTCACTGCTGAAATCAAGCATGTTAGTGAATGTCCTCATCAGATGTTCATTACTAGAATGGGTGCAGCTATTCAAAATGTATTTGTCCCATAGGTGCATGTTACAGAAGAGTGGGTGGAGCAGGCTGCTCAATCACGCCTCATCCCCTTCAGAGTGAAATTAGGCAGGCTTGCTTAACCTGGATATGATATCATTAGAATGGACTAACTGCACTGGAATAGGTGACATTTGCACAAACCTCTCTCATGATCCGTTCTGCTGGCTGGCTGTGGGGTGGTTGCCTCCTGCAAAGTGATGGTGACACTGGGAACCCCGGACATTTCTGTAGGAAATATTTCAGTGGTATTAATTTTGCTTGTGTCCAGTGTCAACTCTTGTGAAGTCTGCTCATACCATTCTTTTAGAACGTGCAATGTTTTTAATTCCAGTTTAAAGAAAACTCTCATTAGGGAACAGCTTTTAAGTTTCCTTTAAGTAAGAGCAGAATTTACTGGCTGAGTAAACTCTCAGGCAGTACCTGCACATTTATCAGACCCATATCATCTTGGACCTCTCTGGTTTTGGTGTTGCTCTCATACACTTCCAAGATAGATTGTAATAGGCACAATCCTGTTACAACTTTAGTGTAACTTTCTTCACAGCAAGACTTCACCATTGTTGTCAGTTTTCATTATATTTATGGTTGGCTGGAAAGTTGATTTTCTCTCTTGTACAAATGCTTTATATACTAATTTTAAAAAGTTATCTTGGCCTATGAAACAAATAAAAAAGATGAAGAGTTAGTGTTTCTACAAAAGTCACATAGCTTGTAGCAGAAAATGGCAAGATATCACTCTGTATTGGCAAATATTTCTCTGGGTTTGTATCTGTCACTTACCTTGCTAAACCATATTTCTTTTAGAGACATTTCTGTGGCACCTTGTCTGACAAATTTATACTGTTCCCATCTCTGTTAATTTTATAATAGCTCTCCCTAAGGTAGAAATACATTGCATGTTTTCACACAACTCCATCATTCTCATTTTTACTGCATCCTGTCTTTTAGTCAGCTAAGCAGTGTCTCAATCATAATTTATTCTTTAACAATTTTCCATTCAGAACTCGAAGGGTACTTAAGTACTGAAAAAAATATAGTACAGAGAAGCCCAGCTCCAAAAACACAGGCCAACATCTTCCATGGATATAAATTGACAGAAGCGTGTTGAACAAAATACTCACACTACAAGAGATTTTTCAATCCAGAAAGTAATTAGCTGAAAAGCAATGGTGTCTGGCTCCATCTAAATTAAATCATTTATACAGTTGGACTGGGTATACAGTATTTTTTCAGGCAGGGTAAACAGAATGATAGGACACCAGAAGGTTTTACTCACAAAGTGTCTGTTCTCTCTTCATCTGTACTTTCTTTGAAGGCTGATCTCTAGGGAAATTTATACTGTATGATGCAACACACGATCCTATCATATCTTGAAAGAGCATTAGCAGTGATCCCTATATAGTGTTTCATCATTTGCAAGTGCTGAGATGACTGACACCCTGCATATGTTTTTAGATTAGATTTTTGCACATTGAACCAGTGTGCAAACACATTTAGCTGTATCACTCTACACAAGCCATAGGGTGTATTAAAGGGACAAATTTGGCAAGATGTGTGCAGCCTTATTTCTTAAACTAGAATTTTAATTTGTTGAAAGTCTAACACAATGAAATTTGACTATGACTTACTCTACTCAGAGATATCCCATATCATTTGTATGTAACTAGGGTTATTTTTTATGTAATATTTCACCCCTTTTTATCGTATCATTGATATTAATTTGGCGGTCTCCATGAAATATTTTGGATATTCTGGGCCTGTCACCATTTTACCATAGGCACAGAAAACCCCCTGCGAACATCTGAGAGGCTCTCTTTCTCTTCTACTTCATTTCTGCTTGTTTGAAGGCAAAGTGCGCATAGCTCAGTTTTCAAGAAAAATTGAAAACAAAATTTGTGGATAGGAACAAACATGCATTTCTAAATTATTTTTTTGTGACTCAGAAAGGTGAAATTTTGAGATTCAGTGATACTGAGCCACATGGAAATGAACTAGGTCACTTCCCACATCTCCTCCTCCTCCTCATTTAGAGGTAGCTTACAATCTTCATAGTTGTTTTTACCTGTGATCAAAACAGAAGGGAAAATAAGAAAGTAAGAAAACAGGAAAGCAGAAAAGGCTAAGTTTTGTTTCTTTTAGCCTTTTACATGTCCTTCTTGAACTTTTAAAGGTGAAAATTAAAAGCAGAATATATCTACTTTCCTTATTACTTTACTTACTTTACATCCCACATTCCAGTTGCTTTCTCTCTGTGCTCAGAAACAGATTAAAATGTTCTCTGTAAAGTGTAATGTTACCAAATCCATCAGGTTTTCACTGAAACAAACAAATCCAAGAGTTTAATTATCACTTAAAGTGATGCTTTCCATTACAAAAAGAAACTCTGAGCCTCCAAGTTCAGAGTCTTCTGTTTATTCCTCAAGTTATAAAGGTATTTCTACATTCTTAACTTCGGTCTTATAACACATCTGGTTGGTTTTTCCTCTCTTTTTACATGATGCAGATCTTTGAAACACCTTTAAGATAAGGATTACATCTTTGATTTTCAGCTGGTCTAAGGCCACATTAACAAATACAATAATCATCCCGGAACATTTTTATGTCCTCCTGCAGTCTGTAATAATAAAGTGATTTCTTTAACTCAGAGGATCTGGTAGCTCTTCCGCTCTTGTCTTCGAGGCTTCCCTTTACAAGGACCACTCTTCAGTGGTGCTGAGTGAGGCATGACCTTGTCAGACCAGCCTCATGCATTTACTATATAAAACAGCTAGAGTGCCAACAACTTCAGATCCATTTCAATACAAAGCACAGCAGCTTCTCCAGTATATATTTATTTGCTTAAATTAATACAATACATTGTACATGCTTTAACTACTGAGATATAAAGCCAGAAGCTGAGTATTCACAGATATTTGGTCCATTTTTTGAGTTGTGGCTACAAGGATGCCTTAGAAGGACTCTTCGTTACGGAGTCTTCGTTACGGAGTGATAGGACAAGGGGTAATGGGTTCAAATTAGAATAGGGGAAGTTTAGGTTAGATATAAGGAAGAAGTTCTTTACTGTGAGGGTGGGGAGGGACTGGAATGGGTTGCCCAAGGAAGTTGTGAATGCTCCATCCCTGGCAGTGTTCAAGGCCAGGTTGGATGGAGTTTGGGGTGACATGGTTCAGTGTAAGGTGCCCTTGCCCAACACAGGGGGTTTGGAAATAGATGATCTCAAGGTCCTTTCCAACCCAAACCATTCTGTTATTCAATGATTCTATGATAATAGGAACCCAGCATTCTACGCAAAATAAATATACATCACTTTATTTGCAAAATCTGTTAGGAGTACAAAATGTTAGCTTTGTTACATCTTGTTCAGCTAAGCAGACATGACTTACTTTCAAAACTGTTAATAATTATTAAAAACTTCTTGGAACAATAAATACAGTACTTATATTACTTCTTAACTGTACACTCATAATAGCAGAGTCCAGCAGCACCATATGAAGAGAGAAATAGGAGAATAGCTAGTAGATCAGCACAAAGTTGTAGAAAGGTGGGTGCAGTAGTGTTACTTGGTCTTTCCAGCAACTTGTTTTACATTACACAGCATAGGATAAACTTCTGTTATATTACCAAAAGTGTTTTATCCTTTGAGCTGTTAAACACTGAACACCTGTCTTTGCATTTACAGGCTGGAGGCTGTCCTCAGCCAGGAAGAAGTCAGGTTAACAAGATGATGGCCGAGACCTGGTAGCCAGACACAAAACAGTTTGTTCTGGGGTTAGTTAATACTTCACTTTCCCAGTAAATATATTGTCTTTCTTCACCCAGTTTTTGACTTTTCATCCACATGTACTCTGTTTTGTACAGTGTCTTGCAGAGTTCTCCCTGCTGACCTTAACAGCAGACAAGCCTCTGATATAATAAACCACCTGCATTCACTTGCCCATACTCATTTTGGTGTGGCCAATTTACCTGTCCTCAGCATGGCTTCTTGAAGCATCTCATTTTGTATGAGTTTGGAAAGCATGTTGATTGTATATGTTTGTGGCCACAGTTATTTGCCCTGGTGCTCTCCAACAGGATAAAGTTAGGCTTCATACAATGATACAG
>NW_009924993.1:50379-69586 GCF_000696875.1 Nestor notabilis | reverse complement strand
GAAAGAGTATGGATGTGATTTAACACAGAGGTGGTGAAGACTGGGCTTTAATTTTATGTGTTACCACAAGCTGAACACCCACATAGCAGAGAAGAGTCAGGCAAAAACCTTTTTTCCTCAACATAGCAAGAAGAAGGTAGATAGAGTAGAAAGGAGGAAAAAAAAAAAAAGAAAATAAGAAGGAAATATATCCCCTAAGGTCCAGGACACAGGACTTCTGAACCTCTATTCAAAGCACAACAAGGAAGCTAATCTCTCGAAAACTAGAAATGGGAAATAACTTCATTATGAGAGCAAATTTCTATAAAGCATTTTCAAAGCTATTAAAAAGCAAAGGTTGTTACTGTCTGTTCCCAAAATGGTGCCAATGTAAATAGCGTGAAAATAACTTATGTTTGAAAAGCAAGGTGCTTCACAATGAAGACTGTTACTTCACTTTTAATTTGTCCCTTGGGGCCCCTTTGTAACAAGTGTCTTAGACTCAGCTGCATTAAGTTCTGCAGTAAGGAGGACTATCATCTCCTAACCTTTTTGCTTGGGTTACTTGGCTCTATCTCGTTATCTCAGTAATAGTTTTGTTTGTAATTCCTCTGACCAGTGACTTAATGGTTTTAGATGAGTTCTTTACTACTCTAACATGAATTAGCCTTGGGTGTTTGCAGATTAGCTTTGTGTGAATATGTGACTGGGCACAGTCTCAAGCATTCATTGTAATGGAATATTCTCTGCTTTCTAAGAAGAATGCAAGAAAATGGATTCACATTACGAATTATTTCCAAATAGAATTGCTGTTCTGGGGATCTCCACTTCTTTCCACCTGTCTGTATGTGGTTGGCAGTTGCTTTTGCTCCAGTGAGAAGTAGGATTATAGAAGTGGGTAATTTGGCTTCAGTGACAGTGTGGTTGAAAGTGTTTGGGTTTACCAAGCAGACAATCCAGAACTGTTTGCAGTGATTTCCTTTCCAAAGGACCGTACCTGGCACTTTCTCTTACGAAGTCTGCAAGGGAACTCTGGACTCTATACATACTTCCAGCAGACATCAGGTTTGTGGTTATGATACTTTCTGGTTGCTGAGCTCTGCTGCAGTTTCCTCCGCTTTGTTTGCCTGAAGTGCTTTTGGTATGTAACATTTTTCTCTTTCATGACAGGGTTGGTCTAGCTGTGCCATAACCCTCTCCAATGCACAGACAATAGAGCTTTACAAATGCAAAGGCTGCATGCCTTCCCATTTTACTCACCACAAAAGTGAAGGGACTTGCTAAGTTCATTTGCATGATCACCATTCTGGAAATTACAACCAGGTTCCTGATTCCTTGCTTATTCCTTTTATTATAGGAACTATTATGCCTGCAAAGGTGGAGTGCACTGATATTGACTCATGCATATCTGGAAACTACACCACTTTGAGAGAGACATTTATAAGAATCGGAGGCTCCCAGATCTTGGCTGTATACATTCTCAAACAGAGCTTTTGTCTGACAGAGACAAGACATTGCCAAGAAGGCAACCAAAGGACTCATTCCCATTTCTAACCGACAATCTCCTAGACCATGCTGAATTTCTACCTCATCATTTCCCCTCTACTCTGAAAATTTTCTGATTCTTCTGCTTGACCACAATGTCTTCCTTGAAAGAAAGATGGCTCCTTTCCCAAGAGGAGTTATGTGCAGTGGAAGCATGTAAGTTGAATGTGTGTGACAGTACAGTTCATCACTGAAAAAAAATGGATATGCACCTCTGAAATACACCTCATTTTGAAAGATATCATTCATTCTAGGCCTAACGTGACCTACATTCCACTTCAATTTGGCATACCCTCTATGCCAGCTGTAGAGTTAACTACATTTTAGAAGTCACCTGCATATTACAGTTTCTTTTCTCAACAGCTTCTCTGCTTTTCAGAATCTTTATTATACTGCATTTGAGCTGTGAAAATTGAAACTACCTTCTGCAACCTCAGACTACACACATCCAGTTTTATATGATGATTAAGGGCTGCTGCCCTGTGGACATTGATTAACTGGTAAGTATGAGAATCATCAGTGCTGGAAGGTGAGTGGTTTCTGATAATAGCAGAGAGTTGCAGCTACACGACTTTAGTCTTAGGAAGCCATAAGTCTATGATTATATTTAATTATAAATTGGTATGTATTGAGCATGACAGCAAGGTAATTCAAATCAAGACCTTGGCAGGTAAGTGAAGAAGGCAATAATATATGGATAAGATGTACCATATATATAGATTTAAACCATTTGAGTGGGGATGTCAGAATGACATAGGACTTATTAAATCTTTATTTCCTTATAAGCAATAGGATGGAGTGGAGCTGTTTGTAGTCTGTTTTGAAAATGCAGGAATCAAGGGACTGATCAAACTATTCATGCAATTAATGGAATGTTCATAATGGAATGTGGTTTTTTAGCATTATTTATGAGAATCAAAAACCAAAAAGTTGGGAATGACTTAGTAAAAACAGTGTGAGTGGAATTCTTCTGAAAGGCCTGGAGGTTACTGGTTAAACCATGTTGATAAAGGAAAAACTTCTGACTTAGTAAAGAGGAAATACAAACACAGTTTTCCTCTGTGATGTGCTGCTTGCCCTGTAAGGGCTCTTTTTTGGCATATCTTCTAAAATATAATCTGATCAGACCTGTGTATTTAAAAGTCAGCCTTGCTGGCCAAGATGAACTGAAGAGACAAATGGCAAAATTGCATCATTTTCTCAACAAAATCACTCATATTGCTTTATGTGTAATTACAGCAAAACTTGCAAATGCTGCATGCTGCTGCTGTTCACTGTATGTTGGTCTGAGCAGACATTAGAACAACATGTCAGCACAGTCCATGCTATCTCACTTGAAGAACTGATGAATACTCTCATATTGACTGAAACCTAGCAAAGCACAAACATAACTTGTGCCAGAGGAAAAGCTTCTGTGACTGTAATAAATTCCAGCCCTTACAGAGCTGCCCTTCACCATATCACAAGACATTACTATTTCTTCTTAATTTCTTTCCCATTTCTCATCATATGTGGTTGAACTAACAGCCACTTCAGTAAATGAAAGTGTTTGGACTGTGTTAGTTCTGAGAGTGACAGCACTTTCATGTGCATCATTTTTAACAGTACTCTTACTTACACTGTGAAATACTTAGTACTCAGATTATTTTTTTTTTTTTGAGATGTATGGTTAGAAGTCTTCATGTATTTAGTCAGATAATAAATCAAATGCTAGAATATGTTGCTTTTTGATAATTAGAGAATTGCATATAAGTCTCTACCACCCCAGATAAGGGAAAAATAAACTTCTGTATCCACCTCATTGTCTGCTTAAATGTAAATGGAAGTCTTAAAATGTTATTTTCCAATATCCATTGCATTTCTTGGTGATCTTGAACTGCTTTGTTCGTTTGATGTATGTTTTTTTACCTTAAATTATTTTTATTCATCTGGCTTGCTTGTTGCTAAAGACTACTACAGACTTTCAGGCTTTGACAAATTACAGTTCATGTTAAAAGCTGTCTAGTTCCCATTTTCCAGATTTTTTTAAATGTCCATATTAAATGCCTATAAGCATTGTTTGTTTTTCAACTTTTCTTTCCAGCAGTTCTTTCAGGCTCTTGTTCCTGTGCTTGAAATACAAGTAATCAGAGAGAGAGTGGCCAAGTCTGGCCTTTTCAAAGGATCTAAAGCTGAGATGTTCTTTGTCGTTTGCAAGGTCTCTCTCTCCTTGGCTCTCCTGTTTGTCTGAATTTCCTATTCTCTTCTCCAGTCCTCCCTCACTTTGCACTTCTTCTTCCTCATTGCGGTAGGACTCTCTCAAGTCCTTCATCATGCACTCAGGTTTGCCAGACAGATCCTGAGCCATGTGCAGCTTACTGTTGTCCTGGTGGTACACGGCAGGGCTGTATCGCTCTGCCTCGTAACAGTTGTCTTCGTCTTCTTCCTGACATGAGCTTCCCTTGGCACTCTCACCATCTGAATGAAATGAGATTCCCTTCCCTTGACTTTTCTGGGAAAGATCAAAGGGCTCTTCCTGTTCCAAGCTTCTTAAGACATTTGTCTGGGACAGAGCAATTCTTCCTCTTCCAAAACCTTGTAGTGGTTTGAGGGAGGAGAAAAGGAACAATTTATATATAGAAAATTTTACGTGATACATGGTTAAAAACCAAAATGTGAGGTGGCCTCCTATTTAATACTTTACCTTTGTTTTCCATTCATCTGTCTCCAAGTACTTTACTGTTTACATCTCACGACATATCCTTTGAGGTACTTTTAAAGAAGTACTATTGTATACACTTCACAGCCAGGTCAGGACATAGAGAACATTGTGCTGGACATACCAGACACTTGATTAGGGAGCTAGGAATAAAAGTGAAGTAGCCTGGCCTCTTGTAAACTATTTTTGCCAGTGTGCATACCCACTTCCATTTTCTTTTCTTTTAAAAAATGAAAACTTTGATCTAAAGCATCACATGCCGTGACCAAAGCCCCAGGTTTTGTACTTTTCATTTTAATGTGATTGTTCTATGGACACTTTGGTTCAAAGTTACTACTTCAAATGAAATGACTATCAAATCTCGGCAGCCTACAACCTCCACTCTCCTTAATTTTTCCTCTTTCATCCACTGAGAAGACATTCATGCCACTGAAAAAGGTCTGTGCACTAGATAGTGCTTTAGCTTGAGGAAATCATCACGAACAAACAATGATTTTGAGCAGTGCAGTGTAAACCTGAGCACAGTCCTGGATCTGGTTTGTCTCAGTGTTTGTCAGCACCTCCTATCTTGCTGGAAATCCACCATTATCTAGGAGGCATCCGTGTACTTAAGTACACTCTGAGCATTGGGATGCACTGAAGAAGATTCAGACATTGCAGGCATAGTCCATTTTAGTTAAAAGAATAGTGACAGTACTAGGGTGAAGATTTCACCTAATAGCAGGTATCTGTGAAAGCTTCTATTTTATTTGCTTTAGTTTGGTTTGTTTTTTTCCCTTAAGTAATTGATCTATGCAGCCTCACTAGGTACAGCTGCTACTTTACAACAGGTTGTATTTGTTAAAATGACTCATCAGGAGGTGGCAGCCCTTGCAGATTGCCTGGTGTCTGACAGCCTCAAGGCCTGAAAAATCTCTGTACGCTGAAAAGCTCTTAGGCTGTCTTCAATTGCAAGTAATTGTGTAACTAGCATGGTGCTGTGGGAGATTTACAGGAAAAAAAGAGCCATTTATTTCATCATCTGCTGAGAACTTTGTAAATTTTTATGCCAAATGTCATTACAGTGTGTGTTTTACGTATGTGCTAAGCTGCCTTGAAGCTTAAATTTGAGGAACACCAAAAAATCCTACCCATGAAAGAATTATTTATGCAGAAAGTCTTAAGACACAAAATATCTTGGATACTCAAACTTTGAAAACTATCTTCCCTAATTCCCCACTTTCCTGAGTACTCAAGAATCCATGTCTTCTCCTGTTCACATGTTTCTTTGCAAACTGGCTCTTCAGCCTTTGGTTATATCAGCTATGTCAATATGGTACAGAATAATCAAGGCTTCTGGACACAGAGCCATTTAGGCTTCCATTCCAGACTGAAATTCAATAAGCAGTGAGCAAGGCCCATGAAATGTTCCAGCTTTTTTGCTCCTGGCAGTTTTGAGTGAATTTATGTTGTACCTCGAATGTAAGAGAAAAAACATAAACTCCTATGCAGATGTGAGTGAGGAAAAATGTCTGTTTGTCCATAGCTGCTCGGCTGTGGTCTGTCAACCTCTGGGAATCAAGTCCCTCGAAACTGCAACATGTATTCAAAAATAATGGAACTACACCCTCAGTCAGGAAGACTATGTTCATCCAATCATTCCCCTGGACAACTACATACATCACAGCCTCATCAAGGCTGAATCTCCACCAGCTTGCTCCCATTTGTATCTCGGAGTACCCATGTGCTGGGGGAAGCTCTGTGGTGCTCTGGCCATTACACCTCCTCACAGTAATGGATGGGGAGCTATGGGCTTAAGTACAAGAATATTTGGTATGCCTTGATAAATCTTCTACACTTACACTACTGAACGTATTCTAACACCTGACAACAGCAACTCAGTACACTAAAATTATTTCTTTTGTGCTCATAACTATTGTCACGTTTTGTCTCCATCTATTCCTCCATCTCAGTCTATACCTGTGTGTTATTAGATATGTAGTCTGAAAGATCTCCAAGGCAAGGGTCACTACCTTGGGGATCTCTGATCTGCATCACTGAAGTGACAAATATAGTTAACAACAACCTCCCAGGCTTATAGGATTCAATCTTTTACAATCACATTGGTTGGACCTGTGGTACAAAGCCCATTTGGGTTTACAGGTATGCATCTTCAAATCTCTCAGAAAATAGCCTTGCTCAAAAATATTACCTTGAGAATGAAATCCTCTTTCCATAACCCCATGTTTGACTTTCATGTGCCTGGTTAGGTTCCCCTTCAAGGTGAATTTGCTGGGACAGTAGAGGCACTTGAAAGGCTTACTGTCTGAGTGCAAGTGCATGTGTCCCATTAAATTGTGCATTCTGTTAAATTCTTTTCCACAAAGCTGTAAAAAAAGTAAAAATGAAAATTATTAGTTCAGGGGGGTACAAGGAAAACATTTTGAAAGGAAATAGGATCTATTCTTCTCAACTTGAGCCCTGGCAGCTTCTGGCTGCAATTTGTTTTTTGAAGATACAGGCAAAAATCCTACAGACAGGAATATGCAGTTGAGTCTGATCTACCCAGGGCCTTTTGCACTGCTGCCATTTTTTTAATTTGGTGAGTAGGACACACAGTCAAGGGTTGTCCAAAATCAGGGAATGTTGTTGTAAGGAGGGAAGAGGCCTAAGTGTGTAACCTGGAAGGCTCTTAACTTGAATGAAATGCAAAGTATAACTTTCTGCCCCGGTGAACCATTTTTTGTAGTTTATAAATCTAGCCTTTAAGCAAGAACAACACCAGACAGAGATGGAAATACAAAATAAAACTAATGAAGGGTTTCTGTGAAACAGTCAAGCAGAATATTACTTCTCCTTAAGTGGAAATGAAATGGCTGCACATTTTGCTTAAAGCTAGAAAAAACAATTCCCTTTTTTTATTTTTTTACTCCTCCATTTTTCTCTGATCCTCTTATCTTCTGTTTACCAACTTCTGTGTTTCGGTCTCTCTGGTGAGTAAGCTGGAATTTAAACAGTCATGGGGCTGCAAGAATGACTCAGCTTTCCCTGAAGCTAATCGTGCTCAAGCCGTTGATCGTGCAAGTTTCCCTTGGATGAAACAACAAGGGGGATTTTTTTCATTGTTGTTGTTTATCTAGGTGGGTCCTTTTGTAATCTAGATGCTTATGAATCAAAGGTCTTCACAGGCTTCTAGTCTTACTTGTCTTCTGGTCTTTCCTTATCAGGATTTATACATTTATTCACATTCAAGTGGCTGTTTCCATCCTCTGCAAACTTTGGTGTTTGCTTTCTGCTTCAGGTCCTTTCTTAGGAATAGTTTTAACGTCAGATTTTTTTTTTTTTTAATGATCTTTATTACTATATGAACCAGAATCACCATTACTAAGTAAATGAAACTTCCAACAAGCAGTGTACTCATAGGGGAGAAAATTACTAAAAAGCAATTATTGAGATTCCACCAAAATTTTGGTCTAATCTGAATTCTGATTTAATTTATTTGGATAGTACAAAAGGTCTGTTACAGTACTTTTTGATTCAAATTCACAAAGCCATCACCTGGAATATCTGGATGAAATGTAGATAGTAGAATCATCCTTGGTGAAATAGCACTGTATCTTTTGTATTTTAAACCATTTTTTGAGGGGAAAATGGAAGCATTCCATTAATACAAAAATTTACAAGGGTATTTTTTTCAAATAAAAACTTGGGCTGAGTCAGTGCTGCAAAAAGAGAACTTGGAAATATTCACTTACTTTCAAAAAACTATTTGCTTCAGCTGCATAAGTTCTCTTCCATGATTTGCTCCCTGTGACTTTGTTAAAATGAATATTCTACAAATAAATTTATCAGCAAAATGTTCACCAAGATGGGGAGCTGGGGGAGAAGACCCACTGATAATGAGTTATTAATTGGTAAAACTAAAATATCTGATTCCAAGGGTCATCCGCCCACTTAGGAAAAAGGACTGTTTCTTCTTTGCATTTAAATGAAGTTAGTATGCTGGATGACTTGTATTCAGGGAAATGAATGTACAAAACCCACTGAAACCACTCTGAAAGTGCTGGTGGAAACAAAGAAGAGAAGTAGCACTGATGAGCACAGAAAATTTGCAAGGAAGAACAGCAGCTGATTATATCATAACTGCTGCTGGAATGACCTATGACATGTCAATGTTTCTCAGGCTACAAGAATGCCAGTAGTAATACCTCTTAGCAGAAGGCTTCCAGTTATCTGCTTGTATTGTGGCTGATCTGTGTTCTCACTAGCTTTTGCTTTCTGATAGCTAGGTCTTTGCTTCTCTATCTAACTGGTAATCAGGAAAATAAGGTTGATCAGGTGCTATATATTTATAAGGTATTGGTTATTGAAATGGGTCTAGTAGAAGCCTTTTTTTTGTTTTTGTTGTTTTTGTCAAGGCAATATTTATTTATCTCCATAATGAAAAGACAGAGGACTTTGTAAAAGATAGTTCCTACCGCATAAAATTTTATGTCTCTGAATAAATTGGGTAGGTTCTCTATTTCCCAAAGTCGTGCACGGTCCTAAGGATGTGTAATGTGTTCTTGTCCTGAAATCTCCTCTAGGGACATGAGGAAATGGTACTACAGTGGAGAGGTGTGGCAGGAAAATGAAAGAAATGCAGATATGAAAATTGTTTTTCAGAATGATTGCTCTGTGTGGCATTGTCTCTGGGTAACCCATACATTTCAAGAGGCACAAGATGACTTTCAGATGAGTGTTCATGATCTAGAGCATGAAGGGAGCAGGTTTTGGGCTTACATGCTGGAAGGCAGTGACCTAAAGCTAGGTGGGTTCCACAGCTAGTGCTTAAAGAACAGCCTGAGCTTGCAGATCAAACCAGAAAGGTGTACAAGTTTTTATTTCTCTGTGAAATGGAGGGGTGTGAGCACTGATCGGAGCCCTGAGTGAGCAGCATGGGAAGGAGCTCCAACAGAACTCACCACAGAGCACCTTAGTACTGAAGGGGAACCAAAGCTCATGCAAGAGATCCTGGGATAGCAGGAACAACATGGTTTACTTGTGGACCTTTTGTTAGGCTGTCTATTTTAGACAAAGTAAAATCCAAGCCCTGAAGAGAAGGACCTCAGTCGCAAGTCTGCTGAACACACTTCGTTGCACTGGCTGCTGAAATGAACTTCAGTACAGTTTGCTAGAGAAATCTCAATTAGGTCAACACTAGATTTTGTCTTCCTAAGTCACCACTTGAAGTATCACCCTTCTAGATTTGCCAGTCTGTTTTGTTTCTTCCCAAAGTACTTATCTCTCACATTTTCTTTGGCTTTGGCTTCTGATCTTAATCCATGATTTTAGATGTGGAAAAAATCAGAGTTCAAAATATCTGCTGCAAAGTGTATTTGGCTGGGCTGGAGAAAACTTCATTACATTCTTTACTGGAGGTCTGAAACATTGCTGACTGAAGCACTAAAAGCAATGGTAAATTTCATAGAAGCTTCCTCTACAAATCAAAATTAACACTATTGCACCAGTTGGTGCAACTCCTTCAGAACTCTTCAGTGGTTTGGGAAGGGGGAGGGAGGGTTGTTGTTTTTCTTTTAAACAAAAATTAAAAAGACAGCATGGGCTCAGGCCTCTAAACACTACAGAGAAGTTCACTCTTAGAGAAAAATCAGACATGGATCCTGGCTGCAGCTGGATGAGGAAACAGAAGGGACAACTATTTGCTACTCCCTTGCTTCAGATAGTCTGTGCTTAGCTGTGATTAGACACATAGGAAAGCCTCATGTTTTCTTTTGCTGTGAGAAAAAGGTAAAGAAAACCATTGCATGTGGTGAAGTAGAAAGGCTACTGGCTGTGGTCTCTTTGCCTTAAATTGTTTCCCTTACATTCTTCTTTTTTTTTTTTTCTTCATAAGAAGGGTGTTCCTTTCCTCAAAGAGAGAGGGAGAGGGAGAAAGACTGTAAACTGTCCAAAAGGACCGTGAGAAAACAGGAAGCTCTGAAAAGTACAAGAGAAAGCAAGATGAAATCTATTTGCAGGCAGTTCCCGGGGGACATGTGAGCCATTGTTAAAGCAGGCTGTTCATACAGCTATATCCTTCCTTCTGCTGAGGAGGAGCTTGGTGCCAAAAGGCTGCTATCTGGTCATTGCCTTAACCCTCTGAATACCAGCTAGAATACTTGCCCAAGTCTTTCGAGGGCTCTACCAGAGAGACAAGGGATGTTCCTAATACTAAAGAGCAAATCCTGATTCCCCCTTGGCTTATTACAACCTCCACTCCGTTCAGGGGCACATCTGCAGCCATGGGAGAAACTGGTTCACTGTGCTTACTTGTTCCTTTCCTCCTAGGAACACTGGGTGGGGACAGAGAAGTAAAAAAATAAGAAAAACAGGTGTTCCTGGTGGTACTCCAGTTCCCGGTTCAAACTATTGACACCTCCAAGTACTAAGAGTCTGTCATCATCAAACCTAAGCTGAACAAAGACTTCCAGCTAATCTGCACATACCTAAAAAATAGTGTGGGTCCAGATACTGCATCAGAAAGGTTGATCAAACAATTGTGTTTCTTTTCTGGAATTTGAGGGGTCAGATGAGGACTTTGACCAAACGGGAACAAAAAGACAGGTTTGCAGGTATTCACACAGAATGAAAGTCTCCAGGAGGTTTAACATGGAACTATGCAAGCAATTCAGTAACAAATTATTTCATCAGTCTAGACTAACATAAATCCTACTGTACAAAATAATTCTCTAGTAGGACATAAATTAAAATTAAACAAAACCCCAAAGCTGGAAAATTTTGCTGTTATTTTTTCAAGGTGAAATGCTTCAAAGTTATCAAAGCAAAATGCATTGACTAATTCTAACATTTTCCTATTAAGATTATCACTGGATGCCATATTTTCCAATGGCATTTTGAAATTCTACTTTTTTCAAGACAAAATAATGCCATTTAAAATTTTTCATCCAACTCTGCTTCTCAATGATGCTTTCCTTTTAAGAAAATACTTAATTCCATTAAAGATATTGGATGAAAGTGTTCTAGAAATTGTTTCCAGATCAGTCTTCAGTTACTTAGGCATAAACTGGGTAATGTGCTCCACTCTATAACCCACTTAGAGGAGATCACAGTAGGAATAAAACCTACAACCTTTGACTTGACAAGATATGACTGAAATAATGAATCAGATAGGCAGCAAAAGAACAGATGTAGTGTCCAATACTGGGTAAGAATATAAACACAAACAATTCATAAGGAAGATACTAGAGATGTGCATAGTCAAGAAAGCCGTAGCTGTAAAGGCTTATGAGGAGGGAGAAGAGGGGATGGAAAGGGAATGTCATCCTCCAATGGGCTGGAGGAAGGCAGCAAACTGGAATTCGCACAGAATCCTAAAAAGGCCAGATGGTCTTAGAGGCTGCTTTTTTGGGATACTGATGTCCTACCCTGAGTTTCAGCCTGGTGATTACACTTGGCCCATCCGAATCCCTCCTGAAGTTGTGTTTTACTGTAGCTTTGAGTCTTTCTTTGAACTGTCGCATAGCATCACTATGTGAAATTGTGTCTGCTGCTTTTCTATAGTCCTCTGTGGGGTGCACAACTTGAACTATGTTTTTAGTCACTGTTTCAAACTGTTAAACACTTAGACTTCTGTTTGGATGGCTGTACTAAGCAAATGTCAGATATGTTTATTGTCCTCAAACTGCTGTGGCATTGAAATGCTCACAAAACAGAAAAAAGAATACTTGAGGATGAAAGATACTGATATTGAAGGGGAAGGGAGTAAACCACAGGTATTTACCTCCATTATTTTGTGTTATATAAGCAGAACCTGAATAAAGACAGAAAAACCGGGCCAGTTTATGCTAGTTTAAATGCAACTGCAAGTCTTGGTTTTCTACTTCTACCACGTCACAAGATCATAATATTACAGAAATATCCAGTAGGTTAATGTCTCTGCCACCAAATGCACTTACCTTGCATTTAAAAGGTTTGACATCAGAGTGAACAATCATGTGGGCCTTGAGAGTCTGCTTTTGCACAAAGCTCTTGAAGCACAAATGACATTGATAGGCTCTGATGTTGGTGTGGATCAGGACATGTCGCTTCATGTTGGCCAGCAGAGTAAATTCCCGGCCACAAATTCCACATTTGTGCTCTTTCACACCCTGTGAGAAAAGAGGAAAAAAAAAATCAGAAAAATCTGTAGATTGAGAATTTTCTAGATCATTAAATCTCTAGTACAAAAATACACAAATTATTTATTCTTTGCTAACAAAGCAGGTAGTAAATTATTTTGATTTTGACATCATTTGCTTGAGCAGTGGATACTTATGTATTTCTTTCCTGGCAAATTCTTACAAAGATCTGAGAAGCAGAGAAGGAAAACCAAACGTAAGCTTAATGAATACTAAATTTTGTTTCCGTCAGTAAGTTTACAAATCAAGGAGAGATAGTCAGTAACAGAGCTTCTCTGTCCCACTCTGCTGCGTATGTTAAGTATTGGTTAAACGTGTATACTTATTGACAAGAATAAAAGCTAACCAGTTGAGAGACTAAAGTAGAGCTTGCTTTTGAATGTCATTGGCTTCTAAAACAGCCATAGCCATGTTTTGAAGAAAGCTATAGAAAATAATCTGAAGCAACTGAGAAGCAGTCAAGCAATATAGCCAAATAAGGATATACATGTTACATTCAATTTTTATCTGGTGTTTACAGAGCATTTCTAGCAGCTTTTATGTCATCCATTTATGCATTATCAATTTACTAATGCATAATTCAGAAATCTTACTTACGCCCATGTGGTCTTACTGCCAGCTTCTCAAAAACTCAATTAGATGCTATGAAAATCAATGAATTTACCACTAAACACTTCAAGAGTTCGAGTATAACTTGCAGAAGGTAATGAGAACTTACTAGAGAATTGCTGCGAGCAATTACTCCTCCTGCAGGCCCCATAACAAAGAACACTTTAAACCATCCCTACTTTTGTGCTAATCAGTGTTTTTCAGAGTTACTTGCAAAGCTAAAATTGTGAACATGAACAGCGACCTTAGGTGTCTGCCTGTCTGATGTGAGAATGCATTTGGCCAGCTAAGTACTGTTAATTTTATTCACAGCTGAATCCACCTGCAGCTGTGGACAAAGAAGCAGAAGCTCTCTAAATGCTCAGGGTCATTGCATTTCCTGTGACAAAAAACTACCAAGTCTTAGATTAATAGAATTTTACATGTTAAATCCAAAGACCAGGGAATCTCCAAAACCAGCAAAAATTATAATTATGTAATAGGAAAAAAAAGCAAACGTGGAAGTAGCGGTTGTTGGTTTTTAAAAGCAAAAGTGTCTATAAAACATAAATGCTGTAGCTTTCTGTATTTTTAATGTCTTTCATATAAAAGCCAAAATTCAAGTGTTAGAAGAAAAGTATGCAAAGCAAATTTTTATAAAATGTGTGGAGTTTTGGCTTGTCTTGACAACATTTTTGTAAAGGTGGATAAGCCAATTTCAGTTTTCAATATTCTTGAATTGAACAGTTGTATTTTCCCCATTTTTGAAAGCAATCTTACTGGATGTGTTCCAAAGCCTGCTCCAGCCTAAACTGACACTGCTGTCATTGCTGCCAGCAGTGGCAAGACTGCTACTTGATACAAATTGGCTGGGACTATGGTCCTGCTTGTCCACTTCCATTAACTGGCATTCTGGATAACTTATGCAGAAGGGGGAATTTTTCATAGGTTGTTTTTTTACCCCCTAAATGTCTCATTATAATGATTCTTCCAAATCTGTTGAGTAATAATATACTCTCTTTTGCTGCAGTCTAATGCAAATCCATCTACTTCCCAATTAAGGGAGCATAGCGATAGATCTGGTTTTCAGTAGAAAATTTATGTTAAAATCTCAGGGGAGTTATATAGCTCTACAAAATTATGTTACATTACAGGAGGTCATTCTGAAGATAAAACCCAGAAACGGAGAGATGTGAATACAGTTGTGAGAAGTAATACAGGTGGTTTAATTGGACTTCTGTTTACGACAGAGTGGGGTTTGTGTATACTTTCTTAAGACTGACAGAGACATCTGGCTCCTGCTATTGCCAGTGCTGCTGGGGCTTTTGCTCTACATAAAACTCTCCAGCTGGTAAAGGTGCAGCATGAGGCTCTATGGACTGATTATCTTCTTTCCAAGGAGGTACATACATGCATCTTTAGTAGCCTGTAATCCCTGTGCTACCTTCTGATGCAACGTGAGAGTGCAACCAGTGCTGGCTTACCTTGTGAGTTAGAGAGTGTTGCTTGAGATGGTGGGGCTGCACAAACTCCATGCCACACTCAGTGCAGATGTACGGGCGGATGTCTTTGTGCTTCATCATGTGGTTTTGCAGCTGACTCGGGTACTGGAATGTCTTATCACATTCAGTGCAGTTGTATTGTATAGGGCCACGGTGGGTTGTTAAGTGTCTCTTCAGCTGGGCCAGGGTTGGGAAGTCCAGACCACACTCCACACAAATGTTCTCTCGGCCACTCTCATGCTTAGACTCATGTGCTTTCAGCTCGCTGGGGTAGGCAAAACCCCTGCCACAGATCCTGCAGTTGTAAGGCTTGATATCACTGTGTTGCATCATGTGTCTCTTCAGGTGGCTGGTTTGAGTGAAAGCCTTGTGACACACCTGGCACTTATGTGGCCGAGTGCCCTGGTGTGTCAACATATGTGTGTGCAAGTGGCTCAGCTGTTTGAAAAGCTTGCCACATCGGGTGCAAGCATGTGGCTTAATGCCACTGTGCCCCAAGATATGGGTGACCAGGTTGTACTTGGACGTGTAGGACTTCTCACACATGGGACATTGCCAGCGTTTCTGTTCACCCCCCACATCAACATAGTAACTGTCATCTATCTGAAGGTTGACATCTACTCTTTCCACTTTTTGTTTGTTTTCACCACTTTCTCTTACTTCAGCCCTCCTGAAGGGTGGCTCTGGAGGTCTTTTCATTTGAAAGGGGTTCCTGAAATGGAAGTTTGGTGGCACAATAAAAGGAAACATTAAGCCAGGGTGGACTTTAGGATAATAAGGGTAAGGAGCCTGCATGAAACCTGGGCTACTGGGCCATGCCACGTTAGGCTTCACTGATTCTTGCTTAATGGGCTTGGCTCCAAAGTGCTCCAGAGTTCTGTAGAACTGAAACCCAAAGTTGCAGAGGTCGATCATCTGTGAACTGTACTTTTGCTGTGCTGGCTGTTGGAACACCAAGGGGAGACTAGAAGAGCCTATATCATTATGGTCTTCAGGTCTGTCTGGTGGTGATGAAGAACCCTCAAGGGCAATAGAAGGAGGCATTTTTGTTGGCATGCTCTTACGTTTCCGAGACCCTCCTTCCAAGGACCCCTGAAACGTTTCCATATCTCCAAGAGGAGGAGGGCCATAGTGGAAATGTGAGAGGTGCGGTCTGAATTCTTCACTAAATGGGGTTGTTCTGTGTGGGTTTGTAACAGGGCTTAGTGGCTGCAGGCAGCGGGAGAAGGAAGAGGCTCCAGTACTGTCCACATTGAAACTTGTTTCTTCATTCTTCATCATGTTTGATTTTTCCTGTGTTGCACAAATTCCTTCAAATAAACAAAAAACAAAATCTTTTTATTTCTTACTGTTCTCCTAGGTTCAACTTTTTATTGTCTGTTTTATTGTTTTGGAGGTTGTTGGATTTTTTAAACTTCATGCAACTGTGGATGTCTTGGACATATGCAAGAAAAAGGCCTTTTAAAGCAGAATTGAGATGGTTAGTGAAGAACAAAGTAGCTTCGGTCTTCCCACAGTAGAATTGGTAGTTTAAATCAAGTTTGACCCATTCAACGTCTTTGCAACATAAACAAGCAGTACCATGTAGCAACATACTACTTTGCATCTGAATCTGCATGGCAAGGTTTCTGTTTAATTTAATTCAACCAGTCTATTTGTGGGCAAAATCCTGTCCTTGGCGGTGCATGCACAGGCTCTAGAAATTGGCGGTGCATCTAAAGGATATGGCAATACAAACAGTAATGTGCACATTTATTATGGTTGTGACATGAAAAGCCAAAGCCAAAAAATGTTAAACTTCTTTGTATCATTAACATGTGCTGCTGTGAGAGAAAACAATGGCCAAGGGATCTAAGGACACTGTGTACCATCAGGTTTTGCACCATGTTTCCTGGCTTCTCTCACTTTGTATTGTAATAAGAAGACGGAGATTAATTTATTTTCTTTGTTTTAATCCCAGAGATATTTACCTGGCAGATACGGAGGAGGAAAAAATATTTGACAACTCTCCAAATTACTTCCAGTTTTATAGACTTAATCTGGGGTTTTTTTTCTTTCTAAATAAGTGGGCAAAATCACCACTATAAAACTAAATACAGATTTAATGTCCACAACCCCCCAGGTGTCCAGAAGAATTGACACATAAGAATGCTCCAAGCCTTCCTAGTGATAGAGTGTGACAAAGCAGATTAATAATTACCTTCTGGCAAAATTTTGTTTCGCTGATCAGCCGTAACATGGATTGCAGCAAAAGGAGCGTGACCAGCAGGTCAAAGGAGGTGATTCTGCCCCTCTACTCTGCTCTCATGAGACCTCACTTGGAGTATTGTGTACCGTTCTGGTGTCCTCAACATAAGAAAGACATGGAGCTGTTGGAGCAAGGCCAGAGGAGGGCCATGAGGATGAAAAGGGGGCTCGAGCACCTCTCATATGAAGACAGGCTGAGAAAGTTGGGGCTGTTCAGCCTGGAGAAGAGAAGCTGTGCGGAGACCTCACAGCAGCCTTCCAGTATCTGAAGGGGGCCTACAAGGATGCTGATGAGGGACTCTTCATCAGGGGCTGTAGTGATAGGACAAGGGATAATGAGTTAAGATTTAAACAGGGGAAGCTCAAGTTAGATGTAAGAAAGAAATTCTTTACAGTGAAGGTGGTGAGGCAGCGGAACAGGTTGCACAAACAGGGGCTGTAGTGATAGGACAAGGGATAATGAGTTAAGATTTAAACAGGGGAAGCTCAAGTTAGATGTAAGAAAGAAATTCTTTACAGTGAAGGTGGTGAGGCAGCGGAACAGGTTGCACAAAGACATGGTGAATGCTCCATCCCTGGCAGTGTTCAAGGACAGGTTGGACAGGTCTAGTTTCAGGTGTCCCTGACTATGGCAGGGGGTTTGAACTAGATGATCTTAAGGTCCTTTCCAACCCTAATCATTCTACAAGTCTATGATTCTGTACAGGGAGCTTCTCCTGAATTTGGGGTTCACCTAAAATATTGAACTTTGGTTCATATTAAATAAGGCTGCTGCCTTTTGTCTTGGCTGTCCAGTATCACAGAATCATTTAGGTTGGAAAAGAACATGAAGATCAGTGAGTCCAACCATAAACATAACACTGCCAAGTCCACCACTAAACCATGTCCATAAATGCCAAGTCTTTTAACATGTCTACATACCTTTTAAATACCTCCAGGGATGGTGGCTCAACCACTTTCCTAGGCAGCCTGTTCCAGTGCTTGACAACCTTTTTTGGTGAAGATAATTTTTCTAATATCCAGTCTAATCCTTCACTGGTGCAACTAGAGGTCATTTCCTCTTGTCCTATCACTTGTTACTTGGGAGAAGAGACCAACACCTACCTTGACCCAACCTCCTGTAGATAGCAATAAGGTCCTTTACTCCAAGCTAAACAATCCCCATTCCTTCAGCTATTTCTCATAAGACTTGTTAACTAGACATTTCACCAGCTTTGCTGGCCTTCTTGACATGCTCCAGCACCTCAATATCTCTCATGTAGTGAGAGGCCCAAAACTGAACAGAGGATTTGAGGTGCAGCCTCACCAGTGCCCACTACAGGGGGATGATCACTGCCCTGGCCCTGCTGGCCACACTATTGCTGATACAGGCCAGGATGCTCTTGGCCTTCTTGGCTGCCTGGGCACAAGCTGGCTCTTGTTCAGCTCCATCAATCAGCACCCCCAGCTCCTCTTCCACGAGCAGCTTTCCAGCCACTCTTCCTCAAGCCTGTAGCTTTGCATGGGGTTGTTGTGGCCCAAACGCAGGAATTTTCACTTAGCCTTGTTGAATCTCATACCACTGGCCATTGATCCTGCCTGTCCAGATCCCTCTGTAGAACCTTCCTACCCTCAAGCAGATCAACACTCCTACTGCATTTGGTGTCATCTGTAAACTTCCTGAGAGTGCACTCAATCCCCTTGTCTATATCATTGATAAAGATATTAAACACAACAGGCCCCAACACTGAGCCCTAGGGAATACCACCTGTGACCAGGTGCCAAACAGATTTAACTCCATTCAGCACCACTCTTTGGGCCCTGCCATCCAGACAGTTTTTTACCCAATAAAGAGTACTCCCATCCAAGCCATGAGCAGCCAGTTTTCCAGGAGGATGCTGTGGGAAACAGTGTCAAAGTCTTTACTGAAGTCTAGATAGACAACATCCACAGCCTTTCCCTCACCCACAGAGCAGGCCACCTTGTCATAGAAGGAGATCAGATTACTAAAGCAGGACCTGACTTTCATAAACCCGTGTCGACTGACCCTGATCAACTGGTTGTCCTGCAAGTGCCACATGACGGAACTGAAGATGATCTGCTCCACAATGTTCCCTGGAATCAAGATTGGACTGATAGGCCTGTAGTTTCCTGGATCCTCCTTCCAGCCCTTCTTGTAGATAGGGGTCACATTTGCCAATCTCCAGTCAGATGGGACCTTCCTGGTTAGCCAGGACTGCTGAAAATGATGGAAAGTGGCTTGGTGATCACTTCTGCCAGCTCCCTCAGTATCCTTGGGTGGATCCCAAATGGTTGCATAAACTTGTATGTGTGTAAGTGGTGTTGCAGGTCAATAACCATTTCCACTTGGATTATGGGGACTTAATTCTCCTCCTCATATCTGTCTTCCAGCTTACGGGGCTGGGTACCCAGAGAACAACTGGTCTTCTTATTAAAGACTGAGGCAAAGACGCCTTTAAGTGCCTCGGCCTTCTCCTCATCCTTTGTCA
>NW_009924993.1:40353-50348 GCF_000696875.1 Nestor notabilis | reverse complement strand
CTTCATCCAATACAGAATGGAGATTGTCCTTAGCTCTCCTTTTGTGGCTAATGTATTTATAGAAACATTTTTATTGTCTTTTAAGGCAGTAGCCAGATTAATTTCTAGTTGGGCTTTGGCCATTCTAATTTTCTCCCTGCATAACCTCATGACAACCTTGTAGTCCTCCTGAGGGATGCACTTGTCTGTGTGTGCATGTGTGTTTGTGTACATGCATCCATCCAACCAGGCAGAGTCTGGGCTGGAAAACTAGACATATTTTCCCTCCGTCACCTGTGACACACTGATGCTATTTATAAACCCATTCTTGGAAATTTTGGGTGGAGAGCGTTAAGGTGGTTGGAGTACTAAAGATACTCCTGTTTCTTTTTCAGGAGGTTCCAGGCTGGACAAAACTGCTTGTAAAGATAGATAAAAGCACATCTCTGTGACCTAGTTAGGCTGTGGACAAAAGAAGGCACATTAAAAATGTGCTTGCAAGCAAATTACTTCCTTATAATAGGTTAGACTGTAGTATTATCTTTGAGATACTGTTTGAAGCCAAAGATTTAGTGATGAAATTTTAAGATGGAAAATTTACACAAAGGGATCAATCAGTGCACAGATAACAGGTAGTAACTGAAGCAAAAATTGTAGGATGTCTAAACTGATGACTCAGAAAACATCTATGATAGTGGGAAAAGCTACAAAAAATTGCTTTAAATTGGGACAAATGTTTAATAATTATATTAGGATGTGGCTTCTAGTCCCTAACTCACTGAGTGTATATAGTGTACTTATCTATACACACTATGTATACACTATTTTTGTGAGTATATGTGTATGTAAGTAATATATGTAACTGTGTATGATCCATAAGAAAGGATTGTTAGGGAATATGCATTCTGCTACGTTTCCTTGTCACCCTAAGCCCCTGTGTGAAATAAGGAACAGTTAAATCTCAAAGAGTCTTCGGGTACAAAGGCTTGACTTCTTACAAAAGGAGAAGGGGAAAGGAATACCAAAATACCCCTGAATACCAAAAAAGGCTCCACTTCTTTTCCAAAAGAGAAAAAGGGTGGGTTGTTGGTTTTGGGGTTTTTTTCAAAATTCACTTTAAGCAAAGTTAAACTCCCACAATTTGAACATAAAATATGCCTGTACACCAAAATCTTCCCTTCAAAGTATGGGCATGACCCTCAAATATCTTTTATCTTGTGTATCTGGTTCTTTCCCAGCAATATGGGTATAAAATGCTTCAGAAAACCCACAGCAATTGAGAACCCTGCTATGTTATTTACCACTTTTGTTAGATTATTGAAATACTGCCAAAAATACGCAGAAGTGACAGTGAGTTGTGACTAATTGCTCTCTTGTCTCTTGGCTGCCAGTTACTCCCTTATTCCACTGCCTGTATTATGCAAAATTTCAATCTTTCTGGAACATGCAGTCATGGCAGAGGCTGTAGAATGGCTTGAAATTAATAGAAAGCATTAATTTTGTTACACTACTAACCTTTGGCTGGTTTCACTGAGCGTAAGGGTTTATTCCACTGTCCACAGCTACACACATCACAGGACCAAACCTATGAGGGAAAGTGTTTAAACAGTCAGTGACCAGCAGTCAGAGAGGAGCTAAACAATCCAACAAAAGAAGACCTAAAAGGGGAGGGAAAGTAGAACTTTGCAGTGTAAATATGGATCACCTTTCTGGTCTTTTTTTTCTCTTTTCTCTTCAATCTGTCAAACACCATGATGTAGAAATTAATTAAGATTAGATGTAACCTCTCTTCTCATCTCCTTTCACATTGGTAGCAAACCCTTGCTAATTTTAAGGAAGGCATGATCTTCACTTGACCAGAAGTGGATTTTGTAAACATGTGAGTCCTGAAGAAACCATAGAAGAGACTACAGATAAGACCACCATGCAAGAAATAGCTAAGGAGCGATCCTTTCTCCTTTAAATAACTTCAGTAGAGAACTTTAAAGCTTTTAATAGTAGTTGCCCAGTAATTCTGTTCTGTATGACTCTGGAGTAGCTGATGTCATTTTAATACTCAACAATAAATAATGAGGGGGTGAACTGAGAAACATTTGTTTCAAATATCTCTTAGAGATCTTTTGTGTTTCCTATAAAAGCATTTTAAAACTTCTTTCTTTCTTCAACACTCAGTATTTGAATTGTAATGCTATGTAGCACAGTGGTGTGTGATTCTAAACACTGAGGTTAGTTTAAACCTGGATAGGTATTAAAAATTCTAGCTTTTATCACTTGCATTTCAGCTCCTCAGTTTTGAAAACTTGGTCTGAAAACCTCACAGGAACAGGGGGCTTCATGCTGTATTGGCACTTAAACATAAAAAACCCCACTAAATTTAGCACTTCAGAGCTTATTATAAAGTTAATTTCTTTAGAACAGACAAGCATCCTCACAGTTCTTTTCTATGTGTAAGTACTTGGAAATACATGATTTTGAAAAATAGAACCACAAATAAGCTCTCTCCCCATCCTTTCAAAAAAAGAAAAGAAAGACTACAGTGAGTTCAGGTAGTTGTTGAAATATTTCCATAATAGAATATTTATGCAACACCTAATAATGTTGTTAACTTCCATTAAAGAGGAAAAAGCTTAATACAGAATATGAATTCCCCTTTATTTTCCCATTTCCTCTCATAATATTTCTACAATGGATTAAAAAAGTATGTAAATTATGCTATTCACTCTACAAGGATATGATCATTACAGTTTCCAGTTAATATTCTGCACTGATATCAGCAGCAAATTTTCTTTAGACTTCAGTAGAACAAACGTTCTGCATGAAAGTGTCTTCTAATAACAAAAATGTGAGGCTATGAATTTTCTCAAGCTTAGACTACTACTGTTCTAATTTTGCTCTTGGGCAGCACAATGCTAAAACCAGAAATGAGACCAAGATGAGTGAAAAATTTATGTACCCTCTGACAAAGGGAAATGGGCTACTTTATTAGGAGGTTTGCACTTGTGTTTGCTATTTCACAAGAAGATGAAACAGAGGAAAACAGAAGAAAAGTAATGGTGGCTGAATAGACTGAACGGCTTCTCTTATTGGAAGAGAAATTTCACATTTGATGAAACATGTATGACTGTAGAAACTGTGCTCTGTAAGAACATATTTCTGCTTTCCTTTTGGGACCTGAAATATTGGCATGTGTAAGGAAAAAATGAAATCTAACAGCTGTTTCTGTGTTGGAAGTGGTGTAGGTCAGTGAAAAATGACACACTATAGCATTTCTTGAGCTAGAGTTGAGCAGCTGGAGAGCTTCAGCCTTATTGAACAACCAGCTGGGTTTTTTTCTGTCACTGACTTTTGTAACCTGTTATTATAGCAATGGTCATGGTTATCTTAATAGAGCCTCTTTCATTCAGTTCACATTTCCAAATAGGTTTTGGGTTTAAATGTACTCAGCCACACAGCTGTCGAACTAAGCATCAAATTCTTTACTTAGTTTTCACTCATTTACTATTTCTATTTATGCAAAATTCACATCAGTCTACGGATCTGACCAAAAGGCTGGTTACTATGAAGAATTCATCTCATTTCAGCAGTGAAGCATTGTTCCCTACTGCATCTACACTGCTTTATTTGCCAGACTTTGAAAATGCCAGGAATACACGTACAAACGTGAATGTGTCCACTACTGGTAACTGAATATTTTGAGTTAGTACACATCTGATCGCTCCTTACTATTATCCATGCTGATTTCTGTCAGTGGTGGCATGAACTCTCTGTAAGCCCCTTTTGTCTTTCTCGTCCACTTCTTTTCTGTTGCCTCCAAAGTGTGAGTGAAGTCATGCAATAATGTTGCCATTCCTCATTTCCTTTTCTATTGGGAATTTAATAGTTTTGGAGAGTTGTAAATCATTCATTTGGATGTTTTTAACCCCTAATTTTCAAAAGTTTCTGGTTTCTTTTCATGGTTTTATAGCATGTCTTGAGTAAGAAGTTAGACTAGATAATAATAACCTTCCATATCTGTAAAATCTATGCACCTGCTTCTCACTTGTACGGTCAAATTCTTGTTTTTAGGTGCTGCGATAGTGAATGATGCAGAAGTTCTAAATATGCTTGAAAGATTTAGAGTAATTTCAATACAAGCTTCACTAGATATTGGCTCAAACTGCCATCATTATTCAATAATGGATTATTTGTATAGGGGTTTTTTTCAAATTAAGGTGTATTATTTACTTTAGACTTGAGTGACTGTAGTCATTAGAGGAGGGCAGAAGATAAAGACCATGTTCAAACCCCTACCAAAATTTCTGTAAAATTGATGTCAACTCTCTAATTCTTTAGAGAAATCCATGCAAACTGTTTTCCACCCGTGTTTTCCTGGTATAAATATCCACATTTCAAGCACACAAATACAAAACATTGCCTCCATTAACATATACTGAGTACATGTTTTTATATGCAAGCCAAGTATATAAACTGAGTATGTGTTATATATACTCAGTATATGTTAATAGACCCGAATCAGCCTTGAAGTCCTTAAGCTACATTATTTGAAGCTAACTTAAAAGTTGATTTACATTTTAAATTAAGAGGGCACTTTTCCTGCTACAGTGTGGAGCCAGAAGAAGACAGAAATTTGGACTACCTTGCAAAAATAAACATGGATTTAGGGAAAGTATCCAAAATCAATGAGTGCAGATACTGATTAGGGAGACACAAATGGCGGGGAAACCTTAAAGAAACAGGCCTGTGCTGGGAATAATAGCCATTGTGGAGTTTAGTCAAAACTTTTCATTACCATTTCTACAAACACTTGTTTTCTCTCTCACACATGCTTGCAGACCTGGTATTAAATGAAGTCCATGATATAACATCTCCTTAACTGTCATCTAAGCTAAGGCTTCTTGTCATATGCATTTTATGACATAGATATATCTGCTTAAATGGAGAATACTATCAAGATAAAGATATTGCCATAAATATTTTTATTCCCTTTTTGTATTACTATCATTAATAGAATTGGAATTGGAAACAAGTTGATCATGAAAATTGTCTGGAATGACTGAAAACAAGAAGTGGACTAGATCAGGTTTGTTCTTCCTACATTAGTATAATAGTACTGAGGATCTCAATGTCTTTTTCACTTCTCCCTGGGAAATTACCTTCATCTGCTGGTATCAGGCTTCAGGAGAAAACTTCTTCTTTCCATTAACAAATGTGTGCTTTTTTTCTCAGCATATGTAAAGGAAAACCTATAACCTTGGTAACTCTTCCTAGGGCATAATTAGAGCACACTGAGGCTTATGGGAAGACTTCCAGTGAACTCTGAAAATAATCCTTCACGGTTTTCCTTGTTATTTGATATGGGTTCTGTTGTCCAGTGAGATATGAATCCATCTATGTCATGACCAAAATTTGATACTTTTAGCAAAGGTATTGTATATATATGGAAAAATATAACTTATATCCTGAGACAACATGTTACAGATGGTAACCTCTGCAGACAAATGTAGTAGAAATCATACAATCACACACATAAGAAACTTAACTGATTAAAAAATCTGACATGTTTACGGAGTTTAACATGACTCAGTAAACAAATACAACAAGAAATGAATTTTCAAAGATGTCCTATGTTTTAAATGATCTTTTTTTCCCCTTCATTGACTCTATTTTCAAATGTCTTCCTTGCTTTGTGTTCAAAGTTTGAGTATCTCTTTTGCTCTAAGGTCTTCCCAAGCAGTGTAGGTACATTAATATTGTCTGGGACATGACATCAATGTGAAGAAATGTTTGGGGTTTTTTTTCAGAAAACAGCACAACAGAATAACTTTCCTGAATTGTCTTTGTTATTCCCAAATTTTAACTTTGTAAGTTACACCCTTTTTGTTTTGTTTTATCTGGAAAATACAAAATTAAAGAAACATACTAGTTTGCCTTCACTGTCTATGAAGTGGCTTTTGCAGTCATCTTGGATGTATGTGTAACTTGCTTTTGTACTCAATTTTCAGGGAGTAAAACACTATGAGCACTTTTACAGTAACATGGTTTCTTTGGTATTTCTTGTAATAGAGAAAATTATTTAAATAATATCAAAATGAATGTGCATTCACTTTTCCATAACCTACAGATCATTTTTGTTTTGATAATTATTGGAAATGTTAGTGAATTCCCCATCCCTGTCAGTGTTCAAGGCCAGTCTGAATGAGGCTTTGAGCAACCTGGTCTAGCAGAAGGTGTCCCTGCCCATGGCAGGGGTTTGGAACTAGTTGAGCTATAAGGTCCCTTCCAACCCAAACCACTCTGTGATTCTGAGGCTTTAAATCAGATTCCGAGATTTCCTCTGCTGAAAGTGTGGAGCCATCGCACCACTCTGCCAAACCTGAGGCACTGTTTGTGGCATCATGAGTGCTTATTAAGTGTTTTATGGCATAACTTGCTTCTCAGTGGTGGCACTGATTAGATAGAAGAAAATTTGCCTGGTGTTGTAGTGAGCTAGCCTTAGATATTTTTCCTTTTTCTAGTGTACGTGTTGTGTTCTTAGCTTAGTCCTGTTGCCCAACAGGACAGTGGGTGGAAGTCACTGAGCAGTATGGCTTTTTTAACCACTGAACATCTGCAATAGGGCCTTACTGGTGATGTTTTGAGCAGCAGTTACACCTCATGGACCATCTCTAGTTACTCTGATGCACATACAAAGTGCCCTTTGAGTATGGTTTGGGCTTGCTGCTGGTTAGACTTTTTATTTCTCTTTTTCTTATCCTCCTTTCTCCTTTTTTTCTTTTTCTTCCTCTTTGTGAGTTTTCTTAGTTCTTCTCTTATGTTTCCTTCCTTCTTCACTTCTCTATTCTATCTGTGGTTTGCTCCCTCTCTGCTTCTCTATTCTATCTGCTGAAATCTTCAGCAGCCCATAGACAACCTGGGTAATGAAATGGATGTTAAGTCCAGAGACACTGAAGTGTTAGCTGTTTTCACAAAGTCACCCCAAACCACAGACACTTATGGTAGGAGCCTGCAAGGCACAGCAAATTATCTGGTCTAAAAGTGTGTAAGGGAACAAATATTACAAATATCCTCAGATGAGCACTTCCACCTTCCTGATTCTCTGGTACCAACATGGAATTCAAGGCTACCTTGGGGTAGGAACAAAGAGGTGAAGGAACAGTCATTTGCTGGCATATGTCTACCTCTGGATTCACAGCGCAGCCCTGCCCTATCTCTGCCCATAGCAGCATGGGCTCTTGCCTTCCTCTTTCCCACCACAGAAACCCGTTTAGTGTAGCTTGAAACAGAGCTGCTGGTGAGGTACAGGAGGATGTAAAACCAGACATATTAGCTCAGGCTAGTAAAGTAGCTACGCCAAGATACTTGTGAAGAACATGAGAAGCAGAAGAAAGTATCACGACAACTTTCCACTATTATCCTCAGGCCTACAGCTGTCTATGGCTCAGAGCTTTCCTGACTCAAATATGTTGCATTCTGACTTTTTTCTTATTCCATGAAGGATGGATGTGGATAAAAGTTATTCAATATAAAAATCAAAACACAACTGTTTCTTGTGGGATAAGGGACATAAAAAGACAGGAAGTGAAATATCTTTTGAGTGCTCTGATGAAGGTTCTTTTACCTCCGGAGATGTAGAGAGGAGTCAATACAGTGAGAGCTGCACTGTGCAGGAGGAGAGATGTCCACCTACTCTCTTCTCAACCTACCTCTCCAAGAAACACTTCTATTTCTTCTCCTTAAAGTCCCCTGAAAATAATGTGTACTGAAGGTTATTGCACTCATGCCTCACTTTCTATCTCCCCATCATGTCCCTCAACATCTGACCCTGTCCTGCTTCAACTTCTCCCACCTTTAGAAACAATTAGCCACAGTAAAGCTAGATCATTTTTGCTGTTAAGCCTTTAACTGTATAGTCTTTACTGGTTAAGGGGTTTTAATGTACACTTCCTTTCTTTTGTTCTTTTCTTTTTTCACCAAAATGGGATAGTGAAATATATTTGTATTCTGAAGAGAAGTTTGGAGGATACATTGGGGTGAAATCTTTGCCTCAAGCAGGCTAACTAGTGTTATAGAATCACAGAATGGTTAGGGTTGGAAAGGACCTTAAGATCACCTAGTTCCAACCCCCCTGCCATGGGCAGGGACACCTCACACTAGACCGTGTGACCCAAAGCTCTGTCTGACCTGGCCTTGAGCATTGCCAGGGATGAAGCACACACAGTGTGTGGCACTGGACTGCTTTTGAAGGCACACCTGTGTCAATGTCAAGAAGAAATTTTCTTAAGTACCTCAAACTAATTTTGCCTGTTTTGAAAAGAAAACAAAAACACAAGGCTGAGCTCTAAGAGCTGTTGTGCAGGAAATGAGTACCGGCCTGAGTTTAAACTGAGGATGTACCTTAACAAATTGTATTCGCCCATACTTGTCCCTTCTTCTAGAGCTTTGGCACTGCAGAGAAGGGGATGTGTGTCAGAATGAACTAAAGGGAGTCTGACACTATAGCCAAGCCATAAACACAATCACTCAGGAGGCTGACATGCCTTTAACTTTCAATAAACCTGGAGAAATGACATCTGGAGGGGAGCCCAGACCTATCTCTAGAGGGATGGAATCTGCATCCCCTGCCTACCCCATTTGTCTTCTCTCTGCTCCCTGCCCCTTGGCAGTGGCATTTTTGTCTGTGTAATGGCCCAGATTCAGCAAAAGGGGAGCAGAGTTACCATCACAAGCTCTAGTTAGGGCACTCTCTTAAGAGGCTGGAGAAGTGGGTCCAAACTCCTTGGGGAGAAAGGGGGAAAATTAATCCAAGTATCCCACCTAGTAGCTGTTCTATTTTGCACCAAATTTGATGTTTTTGGTGTATATTCAGTTTCATATAAATCTTCATACAGGACTGGGTCCCCAGGAGCACTTGCTTATAGGTGTACTCAGTTTTCAGACCCTGCCCAGAGTTCAGGGCTGGCCATGATGGTGACATCAGGAGCACATACAGTAGGACAGCTTCAAACATGCCCTCTATGAATTAGCTGCTCAGTCAGCAGTGCTGCTGGCTTCTGGGCAAAGCTTGATGAGGACCTGGGGCTCCTTTCGAGGCTCTGGCCATTCAGGAAACATACTCCTGGTTCCCACGCTCTGGTGCTGAAGGCATCCTCCCCAGAGCTACTCACCTCGGCAAAAATCCTATCTCTCCATCTCTGTTTCCTGTCTACTTCCATATCTGCCACTGCAAATTAAAATAGTATATTTTTGGCACCATAGGAATTCTATGTATTAGAAAGTATTTCCTCTGGAAAATTATCAAATAGCACTAATGAAGTTTTAGGATTTTTTTTTCCCCACCATACAGATGTTAAAAGATATGGGCTGAACAGAAGAACAAATAAATAATATAAATGCAAGGAAACACCTAGTAGTAAAATAGTAATACTGAATAGAGTGGGGAGTCCTTGAAAGAATACTTTGGGTATAATCTTTCCACCTACAAAGCACAGCCATTAAATGCTATAGAGTGAACTGGAGACAGAGGGGTTTTGAGCTGTACAGGAGCATTACTTTAAAACAAATAATGGAGCTATACAGAACACCCAAAATTAGAATGATCAAAAAAGCATGCCCTTCCATAACCCTCATGCTGCCCTTCTTGGGCTGTTGTTTTGAAAGTAAACCTTTCACTGGCATTCATGACCTTTAAACAGGAAATAGATTCAGCTTTCCTTCCTACTGTAGAACCAGTGTCGTTATCACCCCTCTGGACGCCAGAGAGATGGTCTGGTCTCCTCTCACCTCTTTGTTATCTTATAGGGTAGCTAAGGACCACTTTCAGCCTTGGTTCTTCAAGCCATCCTGCTGGCACCCTTAGCACCATTAGCAGTTAATTGCACCTTCTGGGTGTGACATGTGTAAAGCAACAGGTACCTCACTTCTGCCTGTAGAAGTGCCAAGAGAGAATAGGATTGTATAAGACACTTTCATATAAAGTCTCCAAAGCAGTTTTTTTTTTTAAGGAAAGTCTAGACATG